>NW_024543851.1:0-20000 GCF_018167655.1 Microtus oregoni | reverse complement strand
AGAGCCTGCCTGCCTCTCGCGCCCTCTCGCACGGACCCACCGCCGAGACAGACGCGCCCGCCACCGCCGAAGGAAGGCCCTCCGGCGGCGACGGGCCCCGACGCGTCCGGCGACGCGCCGGGAGACGACCGACCGCCGTTCTCTCCAAAGGCCGCACCCGAGAGAGAGGTCACGACCCCGCAAAGCCAGAACCGGATCCCCGACCCCGAGGAGGGACGGGTCAACCGCTGCTCCCCAACCGTGGGAACGCTGCCGGGGAGGGGGAGCGAGGCGACCTCCACACGGCACACAACACGAGCGACGCACGCACGCGACGCGCGCGGCGAGGCCGCGGTCCGCGGGAACGGCAAAGACGGGGAAGCGCGGGAAGGACCGCTCGCGGCGGGCACGGACGGTGGACGGGTGGGGCCCGGGAGCCCACCGCCACCCAGCCCCGCTCTTTCCGCTCGGTTCCACGCCCCGACCGAGGCGCGTACGCACCCTCGGGGGGAGCGGGGGAATCGGGGTCCCGCGGCACTCGGGCGTGCGCGCACGCGGCCCCCCTTCGTTCCCCACCACGGGTAACACATCTCAGGCTCCGACACGGCACGCCGGCTTCACGACACGCTCTCTTGCCCCGCGTGGTTCCTCCCCGGACTCGGAGCGAGGAGGCGCGGGCCGCAGCGGGCGACACAAACGCTCGGGCCTTCCCCCCCCAAAGACGGGACACGGCGAGGGGCACCCGGCCAAAGCTACGCGCATCGGGCGTTCAGGGCGTGCCGGGGCGACCCCAAGCACGCCCTCTCTTCCCATCGGATCGCTAGAGAAGGCACTTTTTCTCACTGAGGGCGGGCGGGACGGACCCGGCCCGACGAGCCTCCGGCCGCGGCAGCGCAAGAGCAGGGGAAGCGACACACGCACACCGCTCGATGATCTCGAGCGTGGCGAGGCGGGGGGGTCTGCGGTATCGGTAAGGCTTCCTTTCCGGGGCGCACTCTTGAGCGTTCGCGGACAGGGGGGACCGGACCGAGAAAAAGCATACTACACAAGAGGTCCCCCGAGAGCCAGGCCTGCCTCTCCGGCAACACCCACCGGGTCTACACCAGGCGGGGAGGCATTCTTATAGTCAGTCCATCAGACAGACCACCTTTAACGGTGAGAAGAAAATGAAAAAGGCCGGCCGCGACCGCTCAACACCACCCAACGGCTCACCGCCTACGGGAGAAGGCAGCGCGTGGTGGGCCGCTCGCCCGATCTCACGAGATAGCCGTGAGAGAGCCATCTTACCGCTCGCCTCGACCCCCTTACTTGATCCTCGGGACCACACACCTCGAAGAGGAACACCGCTAAAGGCCGTACACCACGCGCAGGAGGCATACACGTCAGAGAACCGGGAAACGCCGCCGCCGCTCAGAACCGGGCACCTCTGAAGATCGGCCTGGAACGCTCCAGGAGCACCACAAGGATCACAAAGCAAGGCGCGTGCACACGAACCCGGTCGGGAGGGGCACGTAACACGGCACACCAGCCGACCCTCCCCCGGCTCGGAGGGAGGAGGGCCAAACAGACCCACACACGGTGGGCATAGCGAAACGCGCGACGGGGAACAAAGCCCCCAGCGCGCCTCACAGGAACCCCCACGAACCACAGCGAGGAGTGCGGGGGGGCTTTCACAGGGCTCAGGCCGGATAACCGCACCCCTGCCTTCCACACACCACCGGTAAAGGTGGGGAGGAGAGACGAGGGGCCCGCTGGCAGAACGAGAAGAGCGGCCGCCATTCGCCATGAATGTCCGTCCCTCGCCTGGCGCGGCTTAGGCCTCCGGCCCGAATGAACACAGGGCGAGCACACCACATCGATCAACAAAGCGGAACCGGGAAGAATCGAGCGAGAGATCACCACAGACCCAACACATGCCGCCAAAAAAAACAAAAAAAAAAAGAAAACCCTTCACACACCTCCACACCAAAAAACAGCGGCGGGGGGTCAACCAGGGAATCCAAGAAAAGGTGTGCACTCGGGAGGCACATAAGGCAGCAGAAGGGCCGGGCCACCCTCAACCCAAAAGGACTCATGGAGACTCGGGAGCTCCACAAGCTGGGAAGGGGGTGAGAAAAAACAGTGCGCTCGGGAGGCACACGGGAGCAGAGGACCACGGAGGAGACTCGGGAGCTCCACAACCTGGTCCCCGCCCTCCCAAAAAAAAAAAGAAAAAAAAAAAAAAAGCACCGGGACGGTAAGGGAGAAAGAAGCATCGAGAGACGGGTCCCACCATCCAAGCAGAACGGGTGACAAGCCACGAAGCGGGGATGCCTGACACGCTTCACCACGGGCAAAAGCAAGGCAAGGAAGCCGGTCATCTCAAAAAGCCGCACAGGAAAAGCACACACGGGCCCAACCCCAAAAGGCAGCGAGACGCGGGCTGGGCTAGACGGGAAAAGTAACACCCAGTGAGGCTCAGAAGAGAGACCGCCACCTAGCGTCCTTTAATGTCACCCAATTAAAGGACAGCGTGTCAGCACCTATCTGCAGGTACAATAAGGACAGATAGCAACCATTAGAAGAATGACAACAGGTACGGGGAGTCATTCACAGACCACACAGAACTCCTGAAAGTGAGGCTGGGTGAAATGTCCCAAAAATGTCCCCATAAACAAGAGAACCGACCCTCAAAGGAACAACTGGTCGACCTCATAACCATGAAAGGACCGAGAGAGCGAGGTGGACATGTCAGAAAGCCGGGCGCCCAGCCTCCTCCCGCCCGAGGACCCTGCGACCAGCCGCTAGGAATGGAGAAGGGCAAGAAGAAAAAACTTGGAAAAAAAAAAAAAAATCTCGAGTCCAAGAAACCGGGGACCAGTGAACAGGGGAGCCGGGACCACCACCCTCCTCTCGGCCTCGACAACACGAGGCCCGCCGCTGGGCTCTCGCAAGACCGAGGGCAGGAGAAAGGGGCGGGGTAGAGCTCCGAGACCCCAACGAGTCCGGACCAGGGAGGCGAGGAAGCCGGCACCACGGCCTCCTCTCGGTCTCAGGATGGCAAAGCCCGCCACTGAGGACCGAGGGTTCCTGACAAGAGGAAGAAAATGAATAAAAAGCTCCGAGAGTCCGGAACAGGGAGGCGAGAAAGCCGGGACCACCGCCTCCTCTCGGCCTCAAGATGAGGAAGTCCGGCACTGAGGACCGATGGTTCTCGCAAGAGGAAAAAAAAAAAATGTCCGAGACCCCAGCGGGGAAGCCGGGATCAACCATCGCCTCCTCTCGGCCTCGGGTCGCCGGGTCCCAGGGCTCTTAGAAGAGAGAAAAGGCAAGGGAAAAGCAACTTTTAAAGCCGGGGTATTTCACCGATCCTGGGCCCGGGAGGACCCGACACCTAGCGGGGGTACGCGAACGACTGAAGCCTTCTGGTCGACCCGCTCGAGTCTCCGACCACCCTCTCCAGCTGGTCCCGTCACTCGGTCCCATCCCCAACGCATGCACGCATGCACCCATGGGTGACTTCCGGCACAACCTCCTACACAGAGACCGTTCCCAAGCACGACACCGACTCCGGGACACACCCGCCTGCCAGGCCGGGACTCTCGTCACTCTTTCCGCCTCACAAAAGCCGTTTCGCCCCGTCCTCGTCACCGACCGAGGACCAGGAGAAAAAGGCCACCGCTAGGGGGCGCCCGACAACCGACCGCCATAGATCGCTCGCTCGGCCGCGGCGGCGGCGGCGGCGGCGGCGGCGGCGGCGTCTTCACCTTCTCTGGCGTGACAGCGTCCTCCCACGCTCACGCCCGGAGGTGGCACGGGCCCACAGCAGGACAGGGAACTCCCCTGTCGGTTCCCCCACCCCACCCCCGAACACGGTGAACGTGGGCCGGGCTGGACATTCGGGGCTACGAAAACGAAAGTACGACCGAGACCACAGGCAGCTAGGAAAACAGGCGAATCGATCGTTCGCTCACTTGCTCACGGGAAACAAAGAGTGTGTCTGACAGGCCAGGGGCTTCTGCAACCATTAGGGCATGGTGAGAAGGAGGGACCGAGGGGGACCGAGGGGGACCGAGGGGGACCGAGGGAGGCGGCAACGGCAGTTCCCTGCCATCTAAGTCTCCTTTCACCATGGCCACTGCTTGCTTGCTTGCTTGCTTGCTTGCGGTTCTTTTTCTTCACCCCACTCCCCACACCCTCAGCCCACACTTCTCAGACTAAATACCGAGTCGGAGAAAATTAAAACAGCCGTGGAATAGTTTTTTTTTAAAAAAATAATAATAATAATAATAATGAAATAAAAATAGTTTTGAAAAAAATCCCACTCGAATTTCATTTCCGGGAATAATATCGTCATAGTGATGTGTCACTTAGGACAGAAAAAATAAACAGGTCACTTTAGTCATTTCTTGGAGAGGGTCTGTTTCCCCACCACGATGGTTCTCACTTGCTGAGTTGCTGAAGATGATCTCCTGATCCTCGTGTTTTCAGTTTCTGAGTGCTGCTGACATGACAGACATGGGCCCTCACACTCGAGTTTATGAGACACTACTGAGAGCGTGGAGCCCATAGGACAAGGCTCTGGCTTTCCCTTCCCCTCCCACATAAGCCAGATAGATAAATAAATAAATGCCCAGCAGCAGAAGCATGAAAGCAGCTTCTCAGACCCTTTAGAGCTCCTGAGTACTGGGGTTACAGTCATGGCAGAGGATATGACTAGGCCAGGGCTCCCTTCACAACCACCATCCAGGCCTGCCTGCCTGCCTGCCTTCCTTCCTTTTTTAAATGCCAGTTTACTAAAATTTTAGTTATTTTTAATTGCGTTGGGAGGCTAGAAATTTTTGGGTTTTCGGGAGAGGGCAGACATATGAAAGAAAGGAAGAAAGGAAGGAAGGAAGAAGGATCAGAGCAGTGAATATACAGGTACACAGTCCTTACACCAATGTTGACTGCAGATAGAAAAATAAGAGGAAGAAAAAAAAAAATAGAACGTCACCAAAAGGACAGCCTGGTCTATAAAAATGAGTTCCAGGACAGCCAGGGCTATTCCATGAAATTGGCTGAGTTCGAATCAGCAATTTCCCAACTCCAACAAGAATGTTTACTACAGGAAAGGCAACAGATGTACACATCAAGGAAGGCCAGTGGAGCTGTAGGCACACCCTTCACACCGTTTGAAACTTCTCTGTCCCAAGGTCACAGAGTTAGGAAAGGAAAATAACAACACGTCACTGAAGTCATTCCTAGGCTAGGCCTTCCTTCACAACCATTTGAAAGGATCAGAGCACTGAATATACACACGCACGGTAATTACACCAACGTGGACTGGAAAGACACCTAAACTAACAGAGACACACACACACACAATCCATAGCATTTGCTGCCTAGCAGATAAAATGAATGCCAGTGTCAGTAGGCACACCCTTCACACCCCTTGAAACTTCTCTGTTGCAAGGTCACAGAGTTAGGAAAGGATCTTGATCTTGAACTTTCCTTAATAGTGAGTCTGTGTGTGTATATCACACTCAAGCCAAGTACCCCTCAGAGCTCATGGAAGACAAAACAGAGCTCTAGAATAAGAGAGGCGGGGGGGGGGGGGGGGTTCACTCAAGAAAATGAAAGCAAAACCCTACACAAACCCTGGCACACAGTAAAATCAGTCCTATGAGGAAATTTGTAGCTCTAATTGCCTACTTTTTAAAAAGACTTCTAACCGGGTTATGGTGGTACACGCCTTTAATTCCAGCACTCGGTCTGGTCTCCAAGAGCTAGTTCCAGGACTGACTCAATTAGAGAGAACTAGAGAGAAACCCTGTCACAAAACAAACAAAGGAATAAAGTATTACATAAATACTTTATGGAAGAATAGATGGACAGATAGACAGACAGACAGACAGACAGACAGACAGACAGACCCACACCCCATCTTCTGCCTTCTGAAGGTACCAGGCTCTCTCACAGGGGTCAGGCAGAAACGTAGGCAGTGTATGTGTGTGATATCAAGCAAGCCTATATGTGATATATAGGGTATGATAGGATAATGTCAGTATTAAATTGGGGTAGGTCTCAGGAGCACAAGAACCCAAATCTGTGCTGTACTCCCTGTCACCAGAAGAGGGCACTAGATCCCCACCATGTGGTTTCTGGACATTCCAGAAATTCCATCTCTCCAGTTCTCATCCTTTCATTGTTCCTCCTGCATGCCTACACCTAGTGAAAGAGTGGGCACCTTTCCTCCCTGCTTGTGTGTATCTGTGTCTGTCACAGCCTGGATAGCCAGAGTGCCCGCCACCTCTGCCTGAGATAGATGTGGCCGGCAGCCCTGGGGCTGGGGGAAAGGGAGAGAGAGAGTGGGTCCCCTGGAGAGCCTTGGGTAGAGGCTCTGTGGATTCCCTGGAGGAGGCCTGACCCCCTCTGAGGAGCCCATGGGGGAGGGGGAAAGGGAAGGTCAACCATTACAGTCCTGCCTGGCTTTTGCTTTGCTTTGCTTTGCTTTGTTTTTGTTTTGTTTTGTTTCCAGGTACAGCTGTGACCAGGTCTGAATCCAGGACAGACTCCAAAGCTAGAGAGAAATCCTGTCTCAGAAAACAAAAAAAAAAAAATAAACGAATGGATAGATAGCTACATAGCCAGACAGAGAGATGATAAAAACACCTCCAAGATCAGGGAGACCAAGGCAGGCAGATCACTGTGAGTTTAAGGCTCCCTTGTTCTGCAGATTGAGATTCAGGACAGGCAAAGTGACACAGAGAAACCCTGTTTTCAAAAAAAAAAAAAAAAAAAAAAAAGGTGGGGGCTGGAGAGATGGCTCTGCGGTTAAGAGTGCTGACTGCTCTTCCAGAGGACCCAGGTTCAATTCCTACCACCCACATGGCAGTCAACAGCTGTCGATAACTCCAAGATCTGACACCCTCAGATAGACATACATGCAGGCAAAACACCAATGCTGATAAAATAAATTATTAGGAAAATAAATATATAAAAGAGGTGTTTAGTGCATGCCTTTAATCTCAGCACCAGGAGGAAGAGGCAGATGGCTCTCTGTGAGTCTGAGGCCAGTCTTGTCTACAAAGTGAGTCCCAGGGCATACAAGGGTACACAACGAAACCTTATGTTGAACAACCACAAATAAACAAACAAATAAAGAGATAATAACAATAAAAATATTTGAGAGTTCAAATAATTGACTTCATCCACAATAAAAGAATATAAAAATAAAAATATCAAATGCACTTGAACACATCGGCACAGGAGACCGCTTCCTAAATAGAACCCCAGTAGCACAGACACTGAGAGAAACAATTAATAAGTGAGAGAGACCTCCAGAAACTGAAAAGCTTCTGTAAAGCAAAGAACATGGCCAACAAGACAAAATGACGGCCTTACAGAATGGGAAAAGATCTTCACTAACCCCACATCAGACAGAGGTCTGATCTCCAAAATACACAAAGGACTCGAGAAATTGGTCATCAAAAGAACAAATAATCCAATTAAAAAAAAAAATGGAGGGCTGGAGAGATGGCTCAGAGGTTAAGAGAACTGACTGCTGTTCTAGAGGTCCTGAGTTCAATTCCCAGCAACCACATGATGGCTCACACCCATCTATAATGAGATCTGGTGCCCAGAACACTATATATGTAAAATAAATAAATTAAAAAAAAATGGAGTACAGACCTAAACAGAAAACTCTCAACAGAGGGATCGAAAGACACTTAAATGTTGGGGCGGGGGCGGGGGGGGGGGGTCATGCAAAGATGAGAACACCACCAAGTATAATAAACCAAAAACAAACTTAAAAATTAAAACACACTGCGAGTCACAGAAGCTTATCAGCTAGCTGAGACCACAGGCAGAGTTTGGGCTTCTGACACTGTGGCAAAAGGCCGGTTTCTGAAACCAATTTTTATAGTAGGGGCATCGCAGGGCGGTGGTGGCGCAAGCCTTTAATCCCAGCACTCGGGAGGCAGAGGCAGGCGGATCTCTATGAGTTCGAGACCAGCCTGGTCTACAAGAGCTAGTTCCAGGACAGGCTCCAAAACCACAGAGAAACCCTGTCTCGAAAAACCTAAATAAATAAATATAGTAGGGGCATCAAGCATTAGCTCTGAACAAAGGAATTTTATAAGCTTGCCCTGACCAGTCAACATCAGACCCTAAGGAGGGGAGTGAGTTTTAACTAGGCAACTATCATGAAATATGTTTCAAAGTAGATTTCTTCAACAAATGCATGACAGTCCTGTATGAGACCGTGCTGTAGCATGGTTTTATTTCAGTGTGTGTGTGTGTGTGTGTGTGTGTGTGTGTGTGTGTGTTCTCTGACTCTCTTGTACATTGAGTTTAACTTCAGATTTTATTTGTTTTTCTCAGTGTGCTCATGTCTGTCCGTGTGTGTGTGTGTGTGTGTGTGTGTGTGTGTGTGTATTTACGTACGTATGTGTGTGTGGGGGGGATCACAATTCAAAACATTGTAGCGAAGGCCCTTTTTAGACAAGCCTCCAGGACTGCCTTCCTTTGTTTTTTTTTTTTTTGTTTCTTCATTTTCATTCTTTCTATCTGTCTTTCTTTAGTTCAATTTTAATTTTTTTGTTTTGTTTTGTTTTGTTTTTCGAGACAGGGTTTCCCTGCATAACAGTCCTACCTAGCTTTTCTGGAACTAGCTCTTGTAGACCAGGCTGGCCTTGAACTCCCAGAGATTCACCTGCATCTGCCTCCTGTGCGCTGGGAATAAAGGCATGTGCCACCACTGCCCACCCATTTTCAAGTTTTATTTAAATCTCTCAGTGTGCCTTTTGTATGTGTGGGAGACAGGGAAGGTATCACATTTCCAAACATTTTCATAACTGCACTTAGCACTGTTTTAGCACTTTTACATTTAATTTTGCTTTTATTTAAGAGTGTTTCCAGTTGTGTAGGACTTAGTTTAATTTCAATTTCTTAAAGAATTTTTTATGATTTATTTAACTTTAGATGTGCAATGGTGTCAGGGTATCAGATCATCCAGGAACTGGATTTACAATCACGTATGAGCTGCCATACGGGTGCTGGAAATGGAAACCTCTTCCTCAGAGCCACTGAGCCATCTCTTCAGGCCCTTAATTTTTTTTTTAAAAATAAATATATGTTTCTCTGGGTGTGTGTGTGTGTGTGTGTGTGTGTGTGTGTTTATGGGGTGGCTTTTTTTTAATTTTTACTTATGATTTTATTTTTTTAATTTATTTATTTATTATGTATACAGTGTTCTGTCTGTTTGTATGCCTGCTGGACATGAAGAGGGCACCAGACCTCATTACAGATGGTTGTGAGCCACCATGTCGTTGCTGGGAATTGAACTCAGGACCTCTGGAAGAGCAGGCAATGCTCTTAACCTCTGAGCCATCTCTCCAGCCCATGGGGTGGCTTTTGAACTAACCAAGATGACTGGTTCCATATCTGGCAGAGAGGCAGGTGGATCTCTGGGAGTTTGAGGCCAGCTCTTTGTTGACAAGAGCTAGTTCCAAAGACAGGCTCCAAAGCAACAGAGAAATCCTGCCTTGGAAATCAAAACAAGAACACAAACCAAAAAAAAAAAAATAATAATAATAATAAAACATAAATTAAATGAGAGAGAGAGAGAAGAAATGTTGATTTGTCGATTTACAGACAAGAAATAAGAAAAAACAAAACCATAATACAAAACCATAATGTTACCAAGATGACAGCCTGGTTTATATAATGAGTTAAAGGTATTATACAGAGAAACCCTGCACCAAAAAAATAATAATAATAAAAGAAGAAAACAGAAAAAAAAAAACAAAGGAAGAAAAAAAACAAGGGAAAAGGATGGAAGGAAGGAAGGAAGGAAGGAAGAAAAAACAGGTGTTTTCCTTTTTTTTTCTTTGTTTATCTCAGGTTATTTTATTTTAATTTTTTTTTAATTGCAGCAGCAGCAGTATATTTTGGGCAGCTGCCTAGCTGGGTAATGGTGGCAGCACATTTCTTTATTCTCAGCCCTCAGAAATCAGGAGAGGCAGAGGCAGGCAGATCGCTGTGAGTTTGAGGCCACCTTGTTCTGCAGTGTGAGTTTCAGGACAGGCAAAAGGACAGACACAGAGAAACCCTGTCTTGGGGGAAAAAAGTGTGTTTAGTGCAGGCCTTTAATTCCGGCACTAGGAAGCAGAGGTAGAGGCAGGGGCAGCTAGATCTCTGTGAGTCTGAGGCCAGCCTTGTCTACAAAGTGAGTTCCAGGGCAAACACAGGGAACCTCTATGTAGAAAAAACCACAAATAAACTAATAATAATAATAATAATCTAAGAGCTCAATTAATTGACTTCACCCACAATTCAAAAATAAAAAAAAAAGAGTGTGTCTGACTGATCAGTGAAAGGACTATGTGGGCCAAGGGGCTGCCACAATTATGGCTTGGTGAGAGGGAGGAACTGAGAGAGGGAGGGAGGGAGGGAGGCCTGCTTTCTTGGGGTTCTTTTTTGGTAGTTGTGTTTGTACAACCCCACACCCCACTTTTCATACTAAATACCGAGTCTGAGAAAATTAAAACAGCCGTGGAAAAATTCCCACTTGGATATCTGTTCCTGCCCTGTAAAACAAGAACCACAACAAAAATATCCATATCTAAGCAGACGAATTAAGTTGTAGCCTCACCCTTTAAAGGTTTAGCAAGGAGTTCTAGCTGTTGGGAAGGGCTGGTGACCTTGAACTTTACTAGTCTCTTAAATCTGCCCTCTCACTTTTACCAGGTGCCCTCAGGGGACAGGAGTGGAGGCCAGGGCCCTTGCTACAGGAGATTTCCTAGATCACCTACAGGCGCTTAGGATTCCTGGGTCTGCTTAGAGAAAGACACACGATACAGGAGACACAGAGAAAAAAAAATTTTTTTTTTTTTTTTTTTTTTTTCTGAGACAAGGATTCTCTGTAGCTTTGGCACCTGTCCTGGAACTGTAGACGACCAGGCTGGCCTCAAACTCACAGAGATCTGCCTGCCTCTGTCTGCCACAGAGAAAATTACAACAGCCATGGAATAATATGAAAAATTCTGATTTATGCCAGGCGGTGGTGGCGCACGCCTTTAATCCCAGCACTTGGGAGGCAGAGGCAGGCAGATCTCTGTGAGTTCGAGACCAGCCTGGTCTACAAGAGCTAGTTCCAGGACAGTCTCCAAAACCGCAGAGAAACCCTGTCTCAAAAAACCAAAATAAATAAATAAATAAATAAATAAATAAATAAATAAATAAAATAAAAATAAAATAAAATGTTAAAAAAAAATCTGACTTTGATATCATTTCCAGGAATACTGATGCAGTGAATTATTTGGAGCATTTTCACTTCAGACAGAAAAAAATAAAAATGTCATTTTATTGATTTCTTTTAGAGGGTCTCTTTCCCACCAGGATGGTTTGCACTTGCTGGGTTTTGAAGATGATCTCCTGATCCTTGTATTCCCAGTTCCTGAGTGCTGCCGGCAGGACAGACATGGGCTCACTATACATTCGAGTTTTTGATGCAGTACTGAGAACCTGGAGCCCAAAGGACAAGGCTTCAGCTTCCCCTGCCCCTCTGACATAAGCCAGATACATAAATGATTACCCAGATTTTATTTAAATCTCTCAGTGTGGCTTGTGTATGTGGGGGAGACAGGGAAGGTATCACATTTCAAAACATTTTCATAACTGCACTTAGCACTGCATTCTTTTCCGTTTATTTTACTTTTATTTGAGAGTGTTTCCAATTGTGTAGGACTTAGTTAAATTTCTTAAGGAATTTTTTATGATTTATTTAACTTTATTTTATGTGCAATGGTCTGAAGATGTCAGATCACCCAGAAACTACTGAATTTACAATCACTATGAGCTGCCATGCAGGTGCTGGGAATTGAACCCAATTTCTCTGGACGAGCCACGAAACTAGCTCTCCGGGCTCTTAATTTAAAAGTTTATTCATGTGTCTCTGGATGTGCCTGTGCCTGTGTTTGGTTTGTGTGTGTGTTGTGGGGGTGGGGGTGGGGGGTGGCTTTTGACCTCACCAGACAAAGGCATTCAAGAGCACTGGCTCCATATTTAGCAGAAATAGGATCTCTGGGAGTTTTAGGACAGCCTGGTCTACAAGAAAGGAGCTAGTTTTAAGAACAGTCTCCAAAGCAGCAGAGAAACCCTGTCTCATAAAGCAAAACACAAAACCAAATATACATAAATATAGATAGATAGATAGATAGATAGATAGATAGATAGATAGATAGATAGATGACAGCTAGGGCTGTTACACAGAGAGACCATGCCTCAAGAATTAACTAATAAAAGAAGGAAAAAAAAAGCAAGAGAGCAAGAAAGCAAAAAATCAAGTAAGCAAGATGATAAAACACCTCCAAGATCAGGGAGACCAAAGCAGGCAGATCACTGTGAGTTTAAGGCTACTTTGTTCTGCACATTGAGATTCAGGTTAGGCAAAGTGACACAGAGAAACCCTGTTTTCAAAAAAAAAAAATGTGTTTAGTGTACGCCTTTAATGCCAGCACTAGAAGGCAGAGGCAGGCGGATCTCTGTTAGTCTGAGGCCAGTCTTGTTTACAAAGTGAGTTCCAGGGCACACAAGGATACACAAGGAAACCCCGTGTTGCAAAACCACAAATAAACAAACAGATAATAACAATAAAAATATTTGAGAGTTCAAATAATTGACCTCATCCACAATAAAAAAATATAAAAATAAAAATATCAAAAGCTCTTGAATGGGGGCTGGAGAGATGGCTCAGCGGTTAAGAGCATTGCCTGCTCTTCCAAAGGTCCTGAGTTCAATTCCCAGCAACCACATGGTGGCTCACAACCATCTGTAATGGGGTCTGGTGCTCTCTTCTGGCCTTCAGACATACACAGAGAAAGAATATTGTATACATAATAAATAAATATTTATTTAAAAAAATGCATTTGAACGCATCGGCACAGGAGACCGCTTCCTAAATCTAACTCCAGTACAGAATATCGTCACTAACCCCACATCAGACAGAGGTCTGATCTCCAAAATATACAAAGAACTCAAGACATTGGTCATTTCAAGAACAAATAATCCAATTCACAAAATGGAGGTACAGACCTAAACAGAGAACTCTCAACCGAGAAATCTAAAATGGCTGAAAGACACTTAAGGAAATGTTCAACATCCTTAGTCATCAGAGATAGGTAAATCAAAACAGCTCTGAGATTCCACTTTATACCTGTAAGGATGGCCAAGATCAAAAACACTGATGACAACTTATGCTGGAGAGGATGTGGGGAAAAGGGAACACTGCTGCATTGCTGGTGGGAATGCAAGCTGGTACAGCCCCCTTTGGATGTCAGTGTGGCGATTTCTCAGAAAATTAGGAAACAACCTTCCTCAAGACCCAGCAATACCACTTTTAGGTATATATGTAAAGGATGCTCAATTGTGCCACAAGGACATGGGCTCAACTATGTTCATAGCAGCATTGTTTGTCATAGCCAGAACCTGGAAGTAGCCTAAATGCCCTCTGACTGAAGAATGGATGAGGAAAATGTGGTATACTTACACAATGGAGTACTTACTACACAGCAGAAAAGAATAATGACATCTTGAATTTTGCAGGCAAATGGATGAAGCTAGGAAACATCATTTTGAGGAAAGTAACCCAGACCCTAAAAGACAATTACCACATATACTCACTCATAAGTGATTTTTAAACATAAAGCTCACAAATCACAATCCCGGAGAACCTAGACAACAATGAGGACCCTAAGAGAGACATACATAGATCTAAAATACATGAGTAGTAGAAAAAGACAAGATCTCCTGAGAGCATGGGAACCTTGGGAGAGGGTTGAAGGGGAGACATGGAAGAGAGCAAAGAAAAATGTAGAGCTTAACAAAAATAAATATAAGAAACAAAGGCGGGTGGTGGTGGCACATTCTTTTAATCCCAGCACTTGGGAGGCAAAGGCAGGTGGATCTTTGTGAATTTGAGGCCAGCCTGGTCTACAAGGGTTAGTTCCAAAGCTACAGAGAAACCCTGTCGTGAAAAACCAAAAATAAATAAATAAATAGGCATGGATTTTTTTAAAAAAAATCAAACGCAAACTAAGTAGAAATAACTACTTTCGGTATGCCATTCAAGAATTAGGGAACCCTTTATGGGAGACACATGGGAGACACAGGCAGAAGGACATCTGTGAGTTAAAATCCAGACTCATCTACCAAGTGAGATCACAAGACTCGTGCACTGTCTTATAGGTCCTAAACTCCCATGGTCCAGTTTCTAGGACCAAGGAGACAGTTGATAATGTCTCCTTCTTCTTTCTTTCCTTCCTTTTTTTTTTTTTTTTTTGTGTGTGTGGGGGGGTGTGTTTGGTTAAACTTTTATATATTTTTTTTTTTATTTGGGTTGGGGGCCTCTCTATAAAGCCTGGAAATTCACAGATGTGCACCACAATAACCAGGGTCAGTTTCTTGTAGATTTAGTTTAATTTCAAATTTTGTTTGTATCTCTTGGTCTGCACCAAGTGTGTCCCTGTGGGGGTGGGGGGCAGGGAAGTTGTCCTATTTTAGAACATTTTATTTTACTTTTATTTGAGACAGTCTTTCTGGTTGTGTAGAACTTATTTTAATTTCAAATTTTTAAAGAATTTTTTTATGATTTATTTAACTTTATTTTATGTGCAGTCGTGTGAAACTGGATTTACAATCACTTATGAGCTGCTGCCTTGTGGGGGTTACATCTCAGGAGCACAAGAACCCAAATCTGTGCTGTACTCCCTGTCACCAAAAGAGGTCACTAGATCCCCACCATGTGGTTTCTGGACATTCCAGAAATTCCATCTCTCCAGTTCTCATTCTTTCATTGTTCCTCCTGCATGCCTGCATCTAGTGAGAGAGTGGGCAACTTTCCTCCCTGCTTCTCTGTGTCTGTGTCTGTCACATCCTGGATAGCCAGAGTGCCCGCCATCTCTGCCTGAGATAGATGTGGCTGGCAGCCCTGGGGCTGGGGGAAAGGGAGAGAGTGGGTTCCCTGGAGAGCCTTGGGCAGAGGCTCTGTGGATTCCCTGCCGGAGGCCTCACTGCCTCTGAGGAGCCCGTGGGGGAGGGGGAAAGGGAAGGTCAACCAGAGAGTCCTGCCTGGCTTTTGCTTTGCTTTGTTTTTGTTTTTGTTTGTTTGTTTATTTTATTTTCAGCTGTGACCAGGTCTGGATCCAGGACAGACTCAAAAGCTAGAGAGAAATCCTGTCTCAGAAAACAAAAATAAATAAATACATAAATAAACACATAAACAAATACATAAACTAATAAATGAATGGATAGATAGATAGCCAGACAGAGAGAGAGATGATAAAACACCTTCAAGATCAGGGAGACCAAGGCTGGCAGATCACTGTAAGTTTAAAGCTACCTTGTTCTGCAGATTGAGATTCAGGACAGGTAAAGTGACACAGAGAAACCCTGTTTTCAAAAAAAGGTGGGGGCTGGAGAGATGGCTCTGCGGTTAAGAGTGCTGACTGCTCTTCCAGAGGACCCAGGTTCAATTCCTACCACCCACACGGCAGTCAACAGCTGTCTGTAACTCCAAGATCTGACACCCTCAGATAGACATACATGCAGGCAAAACACCAATGCCGATAAAATAAATTATTAGGAAAATAAATATATAAAAAAGGTTGTTTAGCCTTTAATCCCAGCATTAGGAGGCAGAGGCAGATGGCTCTCTGTGAGTCTGAGGCCAGTTTTGTCTACAAAGTGAGTCCCAGGGCATACGCATACAAGGGCACACAACGAAATCCTATGTTGAACAACCACAAATAAACAAACAAATAAAGAGATAATAACAATAAAAATATTTGAGAGTTCAAATAATTGACTTCATCCACAATAAAAGAATATAAAAATAAAAATATCAAACGCATTTGAACGCATCAGCACAGGAGACCGCTTCCTAAATAGAACCCCAGTAGCACAGACACTGAGAGAAACAATTAATAAGTGAGAGAGACCTCCTGAAACTGAAAAGCTTCTGTAAAGCAAAGAACACGGCCAACAAGACAAAATGACGGCCTTACAGAATGGAAAAAGATCTTCACTAACCCCACATCAGACAGAGGTCTGTCTGATCTCCAAAACATACAAAGAACACAAGACATTGGTCATCTCAAGAACAAATAATCTAACTCACAAAATGGAGTACAGACTTAAACAGAGAACTCTCAACCGAGGAATCTAAAATGGCTGAAAGACACTTAAGGAAATGTTCAACATGCTTAGTCATCAGAGAAATGCAAATCAAAACAAGTTTCTAGAAACAAGGAGACAGTTCATAATGTTTCTTTCTTCTTTTCTTCCTTCTTTTTTTTTTTTGGTTGAACTTTTATATATATATATATATATATATATATATATATATATATATATTTTTTTTTTTTTTTTTAATTTGGGATGGGGGCCTCTCTCCAAAACCTGGGAATTCACAGAGGTACACCTGTCTCTGTCTCTTGGATGATAGAATAAAAGATGTGCACCACAGTGACAATCCAACTAAGTTTTTAGTATCTCATTCTATTAATTTCATGTACATTTAGTTTCATTTCAAATTTTGTTTGTATCTCTTGGTCTGCACCCAAGTGTGTCCTTGGTGGGGGGGGGGGGGGGCATGGAAGGTGCCCTATTTCAGAACATTTTATTTAACTTTTATTTGAGACAGTCTTTCCAGTTGTGTAGAACTTAGTTTTCATTTCAAATTTTTAATGACCAGGAAGGATGAAAGCATTCAAAAGGACTGGTTCCATATCTGGCAGAGAGGCAGGTGGATCTCTGGGAGTTTGAGGCCAGCCTGGTCGACGAGGGCTAGTTCCAAAGACAGGCTCCAAAGCAACAGAGAAAACCCTGCCTTGAAAATCAAAACAAAAACACAAACAAAAATAAAAAACATAAATTAAATCTGTGTGTGTGTGTGTGAGAGAGAGAGAGAGAGAGAGAGAGAGAGAGAGAGAGAGGAGAGAGAGAGAGAGAGAGAGAGAGAGAGAGAGAGAGAAAGAGAGAAATGATTAAACAGGAAATAAGAAAAAAACCAAAACCATAATGTCACCAAGATTACAGCCTGGTTTATATAGTGAGTTAAAGGTATTATACAGAGAAACCCTGTACCAAAAAAATAATAAAAGAAGAAAACAGAAAAAAAAACAAGGAAGGAAGAAAAGAAGGAAAAAAGGAAAGAAGGAAGAAAAACTGGTGTTTTCCTTTTTTTCTTTGTTTATCTCAGGTTATTTTTTTTTATTGCTGCCGCAGCAGCAGTATATTTTGGGCAGCTGCCTAGCTGGGTAATGGTGGCAGCACATTTCTTTATTCTCAGTTCTCAGCCCTCAGAGATCAGGAGAGGCAGAGGCAGGCAGATCGCTGTGAGTTTGAGGCTACCTTGTTCTGCAGGCAAAGCGACGACAGACACAGAGAAACTAAAAGTGTGTTTAGTACAGGCCTTTTATTCCGGCACTAGGAGGCAGAGGTAGAGGCAGGGAGGGGCAGCTAGATCTCTGTGAGTCTGAGGCCAGCCTTGTCTACAAAGTGAGTTCCAGGGCAAACAAGCATACAAAGGGAATCCCTATGTGGAAAAACCACAAATAAACAAATAATAATAATGATGATGATGATAATAATCTAAGAGCTCAATTAATTGACTTCACCCACAATTCAAAAATTAAAAAATAAAACAAAGAGTGTGTCTGACCGATCAGTGAAAGGACTATGTGGGCCAAGGGGCTGCCACAATTATGGATTGGTGAGAGGGAGGAAAGGAGGGAGGCAGCAAGGGCAGTTCCCAGTCACCTAAATGCCTTTCAAAGACATTTCACCATGGCAACCACTCGCTTGCTTTCTTGGGGTTTCTTTTCTTCAGTAGTTGTGTTTGTACAACCTACCCCACACCCCACTTCTCATACTAAATACAGAGTCTGGGAAAATTAAAGCAGCTGTGGAAAAATTCCCACTTGGATATCTTTTCCTGCCCAGTAAAACAAAAACGACTATAACAGGGCTGGAGAGATGGCTCAGAGGTTAAGAGCACTGACTGCTTTTCCAGAGGTCCTGAGTTCAATTCCCAGCAACCACATGGTGGCTTACAACCATCTATAATGAGACCTGGTGCCCCCTTCTGGCTTGCAGGCACACGTGGAAGGAATGCTATACACATAATATAATAAATAAATTAAAAAAAAAAAAAACGACTATAACAAAAATATGCATATCTAAAAAAAACAAAAAAATAAAATAAAAAAAATACATATCTAAGCAGACCAATCAAGTTGTAGCCTCACCCTTTATTTTATTTATTTATTTATTTATTTATTTATTTATTTATTTATTGGCTTTTCAAGACAAGTTTTCTCTGTAGCTTTGGTGCCTGTCCTGGAACTCCCAGAGATTTGCCTGCCTCTGCCTCCAGAGTGCTGGGATTAAAGGCGTGCACCACCACTGCCCGCCTTAGACTCACCCTTTAATGGTTCAGCAAGGAGTTCTAGCTGTTAGGAAGGGCTGGTGACCTTGAACTTTACTAGTCTCTGAAATCTGCCTTCTCACTTTTACCAGGTGCCCTCAGGGACAGGAGTGGAGGCCAGGGCCTGTAGCTTTGGCTTGTACATTTACTTCAATTTTAATTTTTTTGTCTTGTTTTTCGAAACAGGGTTTCCCTGGGTAACAGTCCTAGCTAATCTGGAACTAGCTCTTGTAGACCAGGCTGGCTTCCAACTCCCAAGAAATTCACCTGCCTCTGCCCCCTGTGTGCTGGGAATAAAGGCATGTGCCACCACCACATTTATTTAAACCTCTCTCTCGGTGTGCCTGTGTATGTGGGGGAGACAGGGAAGGTGTCATATTTCCAAACATTTTCAAAAAGATTGTATTTGCAGCATAAGTGTTCAGAAAGAAGAAGTCCTGGGCCATGTAGTAAAATAGTTTGTCTGAAACACAAATAAAAAGACAGGTCCTGTCTCAAAAAAAAAAAAAAAAAAAAAAATCAAATTAAAATGTGAAATAAAACAAAGAAGGGGCTTTTTGTTTTGTTTTGTTTTCTATGAAACCTGAAAATGGCTGAATTCAACAATTATCCAACTTCAGCAAGAAGGTACTGTTTCCCAGCTTCAACCAGAAAACAGCAAATATGCACATCTAGGCCCTGTCAACAGAAGAGGGCACTAGATTTCCACCATGTGGTTTCTGGAAAGTCCAGAAATTCCATCTCTCCATTTCTGATTCTTTCAATCACTGCAGGCAGGCCTGCATTTAGTGAGAGAGTGGACACCACTCCTCGTTCCTTCCTGTTTCTCACGTGTTCATGTCTCACGTGTTCATGTCATAAACACGCGCACATGTGTTTATGGGGTGGCTTTTGAACTAACCAAGATGACTGGTTCCATATCTGGCAGAGAGGCAGTTGGATCTCTGGGAGTTTGAGGACAGCCTGGTCGACAAGAGCTAGTTCTAAGACAACAGAGAAACCATGCCTTGAAAATCAAAACCAAAACACAAACAAAAATAAATAAATAAATGAATGAATAAATAAATACATAAAATAAAACATGAATTAAATGAGAAAGAGAGAGGGAGAAGAAATGTCAATTTGTCAATTTTCAGACCAGAAATAAGAAAAAACAAAACCATAATGTCACCAAGATGACAGCCTGGTTTATATAGTGAGTTAAAGGTATTATACAGAGAAACCAAAAATAAAAAATAATAAAAGAAGAAAACAGGAAGGAAGGAAGGAAGGAAGGAAGGAAGGAAAAATAGGTGCTTTCCTTTTTTTCTTTGTTTATCTCAGGTTATTTATTTTTATTTAATTTTTTTCTAAAATTGCAGCAGCAGCAGTATATTTTGGGCAGCTGACTACTATCATGGAAGCGTTCAGAAAGAAGTCCTGGGCCATGTAGTGAGATAGATTGTCTGGAGCATAAATAAAAAGCCAATTCCTGTCTCAAAAAAAGAAAAAAAAATCAAGTTAAAATGTGAAATAATAAAATAAATAAGGGTGGTTTTTTTTTTTTTTTTGCAATGAGTGAATTCAAGTC
>NW_024543850.1:72500-86478 GCF_018167655.1 Microtus oregoni | reverse complement strand
AATTAAGTTGTAGCCTCACCCTTTAAAGGTTTAGCAAGGAGTTCTAGCTGTTGGGAAGGGCTGGTGACCTTGAACTTTACTAGTCTCTTAAATCTGCCCTCTCACTTTTACCAGGTGCCCTCAGGGGACAGGAGTGGAGGCCAGGGCCCTTGCTACAGGAGATTTCCTAGATCACCTACAGGCGCTTAGGATTCCTGGGTCTGCTTAGAGAAAGACACACGATACAGGAGACACAGAGAAAAAAAAAATTTTTTTTTTTTTTTTTTTTTTTTTTTCTGAGACAAGGATTCTCTGTAGCTTTGGCACCTGTCCTGGAACTGTAGACGACCAGGGCTGGCCTCAAACTCACAGAGATCTGCCTGCCTCTGTCTGCCACAGAGAAAATTACAACAGCCATGGAATAATATGAAAAATTCTGATTTATGCCAGGCGGTGGTGGCGCACGCCTTTAATCCCAGCACTTGGGAGGCAGAGGCAGGCAGATCTCTGTGAGTTCGAGACCAGCCTGGTCTACAAGAGCTAGTTCCAGGACAGTCTCCAAAACCACAGAGAAACCCTGTCTCAAAAAACCAAAATAAATAAATAAATAAATAAATATAATAAAAATAAAATAAAATGTTAAAAAAAAAAATCTGACTTTGATATCATTTCCAGGAATACTGATGCAGTGAATTATTTGGAGCATTTTCACTTCAGACAGAAAAAAATAAAAATGTCATTTTATTGATTTCTTTTAGAGGGTCTCTTTCCCACCAGGATGGTTTGCACTTGCTGGGTTTTGAAGATGATCTCCTGATCCTTGTATTCCCAGTTCCTGAGTGCTGCCGGCAGGACAGACATGGGCTCACTATACATTCGAGTTTTTGATGCAGTACTGAGAACCTGGAGCCCAAAGGACAAGGCTTCAGCTTCCCCTGCCCCTCTGACATAAGCCAGATACATAAATGATTACCCAGATTTTATTTAAATCTCTCAGTGTGGCTTGTGTATGTGGGGGAGACAGGGAAGGTATCACATTTCAAAACATTTTCATAACTGCACTTAGCACTGCATTCTTTTCCGTTTATTTTACTTTTATTTGAGAGTGTTTCCAATTGTGTAGGACTTAGTTAAATTTCTTAAGGAATTTTTTATGATTTATTTAACTTTATTTTATGTGCAATGGTCTGAAGATGTCAGATCACCCAGAAACTACTGAATTTACAATCACTATGAGCTGCCATGCAGGTGCTGGGAATTGAACCCAATTTCTCTGGACGAGCCACGAAACTAGCTCTCCGGGCTCTTAATTTAAAAGTTTATTCATGTGTCTCTGGATGTGCCTGTGCCTGTGTTTGGTTTGTGTGTGTGTTGTGGGGGTGGGGGTGGGGGGTGGCTTTTGACCTCACCAGACAAAGGCATTCAAGAGCACTGGCTCCATATTTAGCAGAAATAGGATCTCTGGGAGTTTTAGGACAGCCTGGTCTACAAGAAAGGAGCTAGTTTTAAGAACAGTCTCCAAAGCAGCAGAGAAACCCTGTCTCATAAAGCAAAACACAAAACCAAATATACATAAATATAGATAGATAGATAGATAGATAGATAGATAGATAGATAGATGACAGCTAGGGCTGTTACACAGAGAGACCATGCCTCAAGAATTAACTAATAAAAGAAGGGAAAAAAAAAGCAAGAGAGCAAGAAAGCAAAAAATCAAGTAAGCAAGATGATAAAACACCTCCAAGATCAGGGAGACCAAAGCAGGCAGATCACTGTGAGTTTAAGGCTACTTTGTTCTGCACATTGAGATTCAGGTTAGGCAAAGTGACACAGAGAAACCCTGTTTTCAAAAAAAAAAAATGTGTTTAGTGTACGCCTTTAATGCCAGCACTAGAAGGCAGAGGCAGGCGGATCTCTGTTAGTCTGAGGCCAGTCTTGTTTACAAAGTGAGTTCCAGGGCACACAAGGATACACAAGGAAACCCCGTGTTGCAAAACCACAAATAAACAAACAGATAATAACAATAAAAATATTTGAGAGTTCAAATAATTGACCTCATCCACAATAAAAAAATATAAAAATAAAAATATCAAAAGCTCTTGAATGGGGGCTGGAGAGATGGCTCAGCGGTTAAGAGCATTGCCTGCTCTTCCAAAGGTCCTGAGTTCAATTCCCAGCAACCACATGGTGGCTCACAACCATCTGTAATGGGGTCTGGTGCTCTCTTCTGGCCTTCAGACATACACAGAGAAAGAATATTGTATACATAATAAATAAATATTTATTTAAAAAAATGCATTTGAACGCATCGGCACAGGAGACCGCTTCCTAAATCTAACTCCAGTACAGAATATCGTCACTAACCCCACATCAGACAGAGGTCTGATCTCCAAAATATACAAAGAACTCAAGACATTGGTCATTTCAAGAACAAATAATCCAATTCACAAAATGGAGGTACAGACCTAAACAGAGAACTCTCAACCGAGAAATCTAAAATGGCTGAAAGACACTTAAGGAAATGTTCAACATCCTTAGTCATCAGAGATAGGTAAATCAAAACAGCTCTGAGATTCCACTTTATACCTGTAAGGATGGCCAAGATCAAAAACACTGATGACAACTTATGCTGGAGAGGATGTGGGGAAAAGGGAACACTGCTGCATTGCTGGTGGGAATGCAAGCTGGTACAGCCCCCTTTGGATGTCAGTGTGGCGATTTCTCAGAAAATTAGGAAACAACCTTCCTCAAGACCCAGCAATACCACTTTTAGGTATATATGTAAAGGATGCTCAATTGTGCCACAAGGACATGGGCTCAACTATGTTCATAGCAGCATTGTTTGTCATAGCCAGAACCTGGAAGTAGCCTAAATGCCCTCTGACTGAAGAATGGATGAGGAAAATGTGGTATACTTACACAATGGAGTACTTACTACACAGCAGAAAAGAATAATGACATCTTGAATTTTGCAGGCAAATGGATGAAGCTAGGAAACATCATTTTGAGGAAAGTAACCCAGACCCTAAAAGACAATTACCACATATACTCACTCATAAGTGATTTTTAAACATAAAGCTCACAAATCACAATCCCGGAGAACCTAGACAACAATGAGGACCCTAAGAGAGACATACATAGATCTAAAATACATGAGTAGTAGAAAAAGACAAGATCTCCTGAGAGCATGGGAACCTTGGGAGAGGGTTGAAGGGGAGACATGGAAGAGAGCAAAGAAAAATGTAGAGCTTAACAAAAATAAATATAAGAAACAAAGGCGGGTGGTGGTGGCACATTCTTTTAATCCCAGCACTTGGGAGGCAAAGGCAGGTGGATCTTTGTGAATTTGAGGCCAGCCTGGTCTACAAGGGTTAGTTCCAAAGCTACAGAGAAACCCTGTCGTGAAAAACCAAAAATAAATAAATAAATAAATAAATAGGCATGGATTTTTTTAAAAAAAATCAAACGCAAACTAAGTAGAAATAACTACTTTCGGTATGCCATTCAAGAATTAGGGAACCCTTTATGGGAGACACATGGGAGACACAGGCAGAAGGACATCTGTGAGTTAAAATCCAGACTCATCTACCAAGTGAGATCACAAGACTCATGCACTGTCTTATAGGTCCTAAACTCCCATGGTCCAGTTTCTAGGACCAAGGAGACAGTTGATAATGTCTCCTTCTTCTTTCTTTCCTTCCTTTTTTTGTGTGTGTGTGTGGGGGGGGGGGGGGGGGGTGTTTGGTTAAACTTTTATATATATTTTTTTTTTATTTGGGTTGGGGGCCTCTCTATAAAGCCTGGAAATTCACAGATGTGCACCACAATAACCAGGGTCAGTTTCTTGTAGATTTAGTTTAATTTCAAATTTTGTTTGTATCTCTTGGTCTGCACCAAGTGTGTCCCTGTGGGGGTAGGGGGCAGGGAAGTTGTCCTATTTTAGAACATTTTATTTTACTTTTATTTGAGACAGTCTTTCTGGTTGTGTAGAACTTATTTTAATTTCAAATTTTTAAAGAATTTTTTTATGATTTATTTAACTTTATTTTATGTGCAGTCGTGTGAAACTGGATTTACAATCACTTATGAGCTGCTGCCTTGTGGGGGTTACATCTCAGGAGCACAAGAACCCAAATCTGTGCTGTACTCCCTGTCACCAAAAGAGGTCACTAGATCCCCACCATGTGGTTTCTGGACATTCCAGAAATTCCATCTCTCCAGTTCTCATTCTTTCATTGTTCCTCCTGCATGCCTGCGTCTAGTGAGAGAGTGGGCAACTTTCCTCCCTGCTTCTCTGTGTCTGTGTCTGTCACATCCTGGATAGCCAGAGTGCCCGCCATCTCTGCCTGAGATAGATGTGGCTGGCAGCCCTGGGGCTGGGGGAAAGGGAGAGAGTGGGTTCCCTGGAGAGCCTTGGGCAGAGGCTCTGTGGATTCCCTGCCGGAGGCCTCACTGCCTCTGAGGAGCCCGTGGGGGAGGGGGAAAGGGAAGGTCAACCAGAGAGTCCTGCCTGGCTTTTGCTTTGCTTTGTTTTTGTTTTTGTTTGTTTGTTTATTTTATTTTCAGCTGTGACCAGGTCTGGATCCAGGACAGACTCAAAAGCTAGAGAGAAATCCTGTCTCAGAAACCAAAAATAAATAAATACATAAATAAACACATAAACAAATACATAAACTAATAAATGAATGGATAGATAGATAGCCAGACAGAGAGAGAGATGATAAAACACCTTCAAGATCAGGGAGACCAAGGCTGGCAGATCACTGTAAGTTTAAAGCTACCTTGTTCTGCAGATTGAGATTCAGGACAGGTAAAGTGACACAGAGAAACCCTGTTTTCAAAAAAAGGTGGGGGCTGGAGAGATGGCTCTGCGGTTAAGAGTGCTGACTGCTCTTCCAGAGGACCCAGGTTCAATTCCTACCACCCACACGGCAGTCAACAGCTGTCTGTAACTCCAAGATCTGACACCCTCAGATAGACATACATGCAGGCAAAACACCAATGCCGATAAAATAAATTATTAGGAAAATAAATATATAAAAAAGGTTGTTTAGCCTTTAATCCCAGCATTAGGAGGCAGAGGCAGATGGCTCTCTGTGAGTCTGAGGCCAGTTTTGTCTACAAAGTGAGTCCCAGGGCATACGCATACAAGGGCACACAACGAAATCCTATGTTGAACAACCACAAATAAACAAACAAATAAAGAGATAATAACAATAAAAATATTTGAGAGTTCAAATAATTGACTTCATCCACAATAAAAGAATATAAAAATAAAAATATCAAACGCATTTGAACGCATCAGCACAGGAGACCGCTTCCTAAATAGAACCCCAGTAGCACAGACACTGAGAGAAACAATTAATAAGTGAGAGAGACCTCCTGAAACTGAAAAGCTTCTGTAAAGCAAAGAACACGGCCAACAAGACAAAATGACGGCCTTACAGAATGGAAAAAGATCTTCACTAACCCCACATCAGACAGAGGTCTGTCTGATCTCCAAAACATACAAAGAACACAAGACATTGGTCATCTCAAGAACAAATAATCTAACTCACAAAATGGAGTACAGACTTAAACAGAGAACTCTCAACCGAGGAATCTAAAATGGCTGAAAGACACTTAAGGAAATGTTCAACATGCTTAGTCATCAGAGAAATGCAAATCAAAACAAGTTTCTAGAAACAAGGAGACAGTTCATAATGTTTCTTTCTTCTTTTCTTCCTTCTTTTTTTTTTTTGGTTGAACTTTTATATATATATATATATATATATATATATATATATATATATTTTTTTTTTTTTTTTTTTTTTTTAATTTGGGATGGGGGCCTCTCTCCAAAACCTGGGAATTCACAGAGGTACACCTGTCTCTGTCTCTTGGATGATAGAATAAAAGATGTGCACCACAGTGACAATCCAACTAAGTTTTTAGTATCTCATTCTATTAATTTCATGTACATTTAGTTTCATTTCAAATTTTGTTTGTATCTCTTGGTCTGCACCCAAGTGTGTCCTTGGTGGGGGGGGGGGCATGGAAGGTGCCCTATTTCAGAACATTTTATTTAACTTTTATTTGAGACAGTCTTTCCAGTTGTGTAGAACTTAGTTTTCATTTCAAATTTTTAATGACCAGGAAGGATGAAAGCATTCAAAAGGACTGGTTCCATATCTGGCAGAGAGGCAGGTGGATCTCTGGGAGTTTGAGGCCAGCCTGGTCGACGAGGGCTAGTTCCAAAGACAGGCTCCAAAGCAACAGAGAAAACCCTGCCTTGAAAATCAAAACAAAAACACAAACAAAAATAAAAAACATAAATTAAATCTGTGAGAGAGAGAGAGAGAGAGAGAGAGAGAGAGAGAGAGAGAGAGAGAGAGAGAGAGAGAGAGAGAAATGATTAAACAGGAAATAAGAAAAAAACCAAAACCATAATGTCACCAAGATTACAGCCTGGTTTATATAGTGAGTTAAAGGTATTATACAGAGAAACCCTGTACCAAAAAAATAATAAAAGAAGAAAACAGAAAAAAAAACAAGGAAGGAAGAAAAGAAGGAAAAAAGGAAAGAAGGAAGAAAAACTGGTGTTTTCCTTTTTTTCTTTGTTTATCTCAGGTTATTTTTTTTTTATTGCTGCCGCAGCAGCAGTATATTTTGGGCAGCTGCCTAGCTGGGTAATGGTGGCAGCACATTTCTTTATTCTCAGTTCTCAGCCCTCAGAGATCAGGAGAGGCAGAGGCAGGCAGATCGCTGTGAGTTTGAGGCTACCTTGTTCTGCAGGCAAAGCGACGACAGACACAGAGAAACTAAAAGTGTGTTTAGTACAGGCCTTTTATTCCGGCACTAGGAGGCAGAGGTAGAGGCAGGGAGGGGCAGCTAGATCTCTGTGAGTCTGAGGCCAGCCTTGTCTACAAAGTGAGTTCCAGGGCAAACAAGCATACAAAGGGAATCCCTATGTGGAAAAACCACAAATAAACAAATAATAATAATGATGATGATGATAATAATCTAAGAGCTCAATTAATTGACTTCACCCACAATTCAAAAATTAAAAAATAAAACAAAGAGTGTGTCTGACCGATCAGTGAAAGGACTATGTGGGCCAAGGGGCTGCCACAATTATGGATTGGTGAGAGGGAGGAAAGGAGGGAGGCAGCAAGGGCAGTTCCCAGTCACCTAAATGCCTTTCAAAGACATTTCACCATGGCAACCACTCGCTTGCTTTCTTGGGGTTTCTTTTCTTCAGTAGTTGTGTTTGTACAACCTACCCCACACCCCACTTCTCATACTAAATACAGAGTCTGGGAAAATTAAAGCAGCTGTGGAAAAATTCCCACTTGGATATCTTTTCCTGCCCAGTAAAACAAAAACGACTATAACAGGGCTGGAGAGATGGCTCAGAGGTTAAGAGCACTGACTGCTTTTCCAGAGGTCCTGAGTTCAATTCCCAGCAACCACATGGTGGCTTACAACCATCTATAATGAGACCTGGTGCCCCCTTCTGGCTTGCAGGCACACGTGGAAGGAATGCTATACACATAATATAATAAATAAATTTAAAAAAAAAAACGACTATAACAAAAATATGCATATCTAAAAAAAACAAAAAAATAAAATAAAAAAATACATATCTAAGCAGACCAATCAAGTTGTAGCCTCACCCTTTATTTTATTTATTTATTTATTTATTTATTTATTTATTTATTTATTTATTGGCTTTTCAAGACAAGTTTTCTCTGTAGCTTTGGTGCCTGTCCTGGAACTCCCAGAGATTTGCCTGCCTCTGCCTCCAGAGTGCTGGGATTAAAGGCGTGCACCACCACTGCCCGCCTTAGACTCACCCTTTAATGGTTCAGCAAGGAGTTCTAGCTGTTAGGAAGGGCTGGTGACCTTGAACTTTACTAGTCTCTGAAATCTGCCTTCTCACTTTTACCAGGTGCCCTCAGGGACAGGAGTGGAGGCCAGGGCCTGTAGCTTTGGCTTGTACATTTACTTCAATTTTAATTTTTTTGTCTTGTTTTTCGAAACAGGGTTTCCCTGGGTAACAGTCCTAGCTAATCTGGAACTAGCTCTTGTAGACCAGGCTGGCTTCCAACTCCCAAGAAATTCACCTGCCTCTGCCCCCTGTGTGCTGGGAATAAAGGCATGTGCCACCACCACATTTATTTAAACCTCTCTCTCGGTGTGCCTGTGTATGTGGGGGAGACAGGGAAGGTGTCATATTTCCAAACATTTTCAAAAAGATTGTATTTGCAGCATAAGTGTTCAGAAAGAAGAAGTCCTGGGCCATGTAGTAAAATAGTTTGTCTGAAACACAAATAAAAAGACAGGTCCTGTCTCAAAAAAAAAAAAAAAAATCAAATTAAAATGTGAAATAAAACAAAGAAGGGGCTTTTTGTTTTGTTTTGTTTTCTATGAAACCTGAAAATGGCTGAATTCAACAATTATCCAACTTCAGCAAGAAGGTACTGTTTCCCAGCTTCAACCAGAAAACAGCAAATATGCACATCTAGGCCCTGTCAACAGAAGAGGGCACTAGATTTCCACCATGTGGTTTCTGGAAAGTCCAGAAATTCCATCTCTCCATTTCTGATTCTTTCAATCACTGCAGGCAGGCCTGCATTTAGTGAGAGAGTGGACACCACTCCTCGTTCCTTCCTGTTTCTCACGTGTTCATGTCATAAACACGCGCACATGTGTTTATGGGGTGGCTTTTGAACTAACCAAGATGACTGGTTCCATATCTGGCAGAGAGGCAGTTGGATCTCTGGGAGTTTGAGGACAGCCTGGTCGACAAGAGCTAGTTCTAAGACAACAGAGAAACCATGCCTTGAAAATCAAAACCAAAACACAAACAAAAATAAATAAATAAATGAATGAATAAATAAATACATAAAATAAAACATGAATTAAATGAGAAAGAGAGAGGGAGAAGAAATGTCAATTTGTCAATTTTCAGACCAGAAATAAGAAAAAACAAAACCATAATGTCACCAAGATGACAGCCTGGTTTATATAGTGAGTTAAAGGTATTATACAGAGAAACCAAAAATAAAAAATAATAAAAGAAGAAAACAGGAAGGAAGGAAGGAAGGAAGGAAGGAAGGAAGGAAGGAAGGAAAAATAGGTGCTTTCCTTTTTTTCTTTGTTTATCTCAGGTTATTTATTTTTATTTAATTTTTTTCTAAAATTGCAGCAGCAGCAGTATATTTTGGGCAGCTGACTACTATCATGGAAGCGTTCAGAAAGAAGTCCTGGGCCATGTAGTGAGATAGATTGTCTGGAGCATAAATAAAAAGCCAATTCCTGTCTCAAAAAAAGAAAAAAAAATCAAGTTAAAATGTGAAATAATAAAATAAATAAGGGTGGTTTTTTGTTTGTTTTTTTTTTTTTTTTTTGCAATGAGTGAATTCAAGTCAACAACTTTCAATTTCCCAACTCCAACAGGAAAGGCTGCAGATATCCATATCAAAGAGGTCCAGTGGAGCTGTAGCCACACCCTTTAATGCTTGTGTCCCAAGGACACAGAGTTTAGGAAAGAAATGATCTTGATCTTTTTTTCAGGAGATCTGAAAACTCAAAACAGCAACCAAACACACACCAAGTAGGAAGAAATGACAGAGAGGCAGGGGGAGTTCAAGGCCAGCCTCACCTACCAAGGACATTCCAGGACTGTTCCTAGATAAACCCTGTCCTCACAAAACCAAACACACACACACACACACACACACACACACACACACACACACACACACACACAAAACCCAGAAGAATAAGGAAAGTGTTCCTGAAACACCACAAACCAGCTAGATTGCACTTAATAGCAATCAAAAGTGGGTGAAATATAAAATGGAGAGAAATTCTTTGATGAAATCCAACCCTCTTTCTTGGTCAAAGCTGTACAGCCAATAGAACTAGAGGGAGGGAACATGTGTCCATCTCTCAATAAAAAAAGAAAAAAGGCTAGAATCTCACTGTGAGCGTAAAAGATGAAAATCTTACAGCTGACACCATCCAGTCTCAAGTTAGAAAAACTTGAAATGATGCAACAGGAGACAGACAGTTTCCCAATGAACTCTTGCTATTCTCCTGGGGAAGTTTTGTTCCTGAGGGTTTTTTTTTTTTTTTTTTTTGATTTTTCGAGACAGGGTTTCTCTGTAGCTTTGGAGCCTGTCCTGGCACTAGCTCTTCTAGACCAGGCTGGCCTCGAACTCACAGAGATCCACCTGCCTCTGCCTCCCAAGTGCTGGGATTAAAGGCGTGCACCACCACCGCCGGCTCTGAGGGTTTTTGGAACAACTAAAATCCCTCTTATCTTTTTGTTTTGTTTTGTTTTCCATGCCCCCTCAGAGGACACCTGGATGTTTTTTAAGGATTTGGTTTTATTTTATTTAAGTATTTTGTTCCTCAGACATAACTCTGAAAACACTAATACGTAATAGCCAGTTTCTATTCAGTTCAGTTCAGATTTTTACCAAAACCTCCTGTCTGGCATGTCTCTTTCTTTGTTGAGTTCCTGTACTTACAGAAGCCAAGAGATAGCTGGCAGCCATCCATAGAAAATGCCCTCTCCCTTTGAACACGGCCCTCCTTTGGTCTGAGTTTCTCACACAGCTCTGATGATGCAGGAGGATGCCAAGGGCCCAGTTGGTGCCTCAGCCCGATGCCTGCATCTGTGCCTTGGCAGCAGCTATTCATGTCTTGCCACTCAGAGTCAAATTCCCTTAAGTTTAGCCTTCCCTAAGTGCTTGTTCACTTCAGAGGACTCAACCCTCATCTTCCGTGTCCTCCTGGCCTAATTTCTCATATTACTGATTTACTGAGTATGAATCAGTAATATGAGATGTTCCGGAGAGGGAGGAAGGGACATTCATGAAAAAAGTGAGTGTTCAACTAACTAACTCCCCATGGGTGAAGGAAGTAGTGAAAGGATTTTAATGAAGCAGAGAGAAATGTCTGGTTTTGGAAGGAGGAAATCCTGAATGGCTCCCTCTGTGTCGCAGGAGAGACTCCTGGAAAGGAAACCTCAGGTTTCCGGTCAGTCGGTCGGTTGGTCAGTTCGGGGAGAAATATTAGCAAGGAGGTAAAGGCCGTGCCTCACGACATCAGCAGTCCCTTCTCTGGAAATTCTACGGTATCCCGGAGAGCTCTCGGAATTTTGTGATGTCACTCGTGTCCTAGAAACGCCAAGTGCCCTCAAGATACACTCTCTCGGTGCCTATAAGACTCAGTTCTAGACATGTTGTCTAGAGAATGGAGATCATGGAGAGGCCAGAGGGAGGAAGAAGAAAGCTGACCTCAGATCTCAGAGGAAAACACGGAGAAATAATTAGTGGTCCTGGGGAAGACGAAGTGAGTTCACCACTAGCAGGGACTAGAGAGATTTCTGGATGTGATGGCTTTGAGACTTCCAGGGCTAGGGCTCAGGAACTGGGAGGTTTCTGGAATGAAATAGGTCTGTCTTGTTTCTCTGAGTTCCTAAAGGGCCAACCCACATCAAAGATTCACGATAGTTGATTTGACAAAGTCGGGAATTGACAAGGAGTGCGGAAGGAGTCAGTGAGATTTCAATACCAGCACTGCACACACACACCCCCCCCCCCCCCCCCCCGGTCCTTTTCGTTGTGTAGCAATAATAATAGAGAAGGGGGAATAGCGCTCTGCCAAAGCCCGTATTTTGTTTTTTAATAGTCCAGGTGTGTTATTTCTTTTTGTACATCAGGCCATGAATTCGTAGGGAATGGGCTCCAGCAGCTCAGGCTCCTTCCCGTTAGTCCTCGCGAAGTGTGCTTCTCTGGGTTCGCTTGAGCTGAACCCAGGTGCCCTTCTCTTTGTCTTCCTTTTCCTTCTGGTCGTTCTCCTTCACCCGCTTCAGAAAGCTGTCTCTGCTCTTCGAGTGCTTGATGTGTTCAATCCGCACATTAATTCTCTTGGCAAGAATCTTGCCCTTAACTCGCTTGTTTACAATGATGCCCACAGCATGCTGGGTGACATTGTAGACTCTTCCGGTTTTGCCGTGGTAACATTTATGGGGCATTCCTTTTTGAACAGTGCCCATTCCCTTGATGTCTATAATATCGCCCTTCTTGTAGATTCGTGGCCAAAGGAACAACTCCATGTTTCCTAAAGGGCCTAGAGAACATATAGCGAGTGCCCCTCCTCTTTCCCTTTGTGTTTGTCATTTTGGCGAGTTACCGAAAGATGGCTACCGCGGCCGAAAGGCCCAAAGCCCATATTTTACCATACCTTATATCACAGCCATTAACAGGGTTGAGGCATCAAGTGCTGCAGTCAGTCTGACTCCTGTGATCCCCTAAGGTTTCTAGCTTCCCAGTTATGAATGACACCCTGGTCTCCAGTTCAGCTTGAGAGCTCTTTAAGAGCCAATGGATGAGAGAGTGGGAAGAGACTGCCTTTTTTTTTTCTTTTTCCATTTCTTTCTTTCTTTCTTTCTTTCTTTCTTTCTTTCTTACTTTCTTTTGCTGTTTTGTTTTGTTTTTCAAGAAAGGGTTTCTTTGTGTATCTTGGGCTGTCCTAAAACTCACTCTGTAAATCAGGCCATCTTTGAATTCACAGAGATCTGTGTGTGTGCTGTGATTAAAGGCATGCACACACCACAGCCCGGCTGATCCGGCTGAGACTGCAATTTCTTGTTAGCTCTGGGTAAGTGACAATGGCTCTGTGTTGTGAATCTCTGTGAATCCAGACTATGTTATGTCCTTCAATGACATGAGTCTGAAGCATCAAGCACCCATCCCTATACTCCCTGAGGTCTCTGAAGTCACGGTGCATCCTTAAAGGCTTAGAAAGCTTTTCCCTGGTTCACCTTTGTGTGTGTGTGTGTGTGTGTGTGTGTGTGTGTGTGTGTGTGTGTGTTTTGTTCTATCTAGGAGAAGCACCATAGCAGTTGCATAGTGACTGAGAAATTTGATTTTTAGGAAATGATTTTTCATATATGTGAGTGGTCTCTCCATAGCCACTCATCTTTTCTTAAACTTGAGTATAGGAATGAATGAATGAATGATCCCTCCCTCCCTCTCTCCCTCCCTCCCTCCCTCCCTCCCTCCCTCCCTCCCTCCCTCTCTCTTCATGGGAACGAGTATCTGGTCTTGCATTGAGGGCTCCCCAGTTCTCAGCATCTCCAGCCCAACCTGTCACAAGCTGATCACACATTTGCAAACTTGGGATATATTCTGCTGAATTTTTGGGATAATGAATTTCATCAACTATGGGACTAACTTTGTTCTGACAGGACACTCACAATCTCTCCTCATCACACCCACATAGTGTAACAACTTTGTGGTTCCTCCATAATGTGCTTATTTCTGTCAGGGAACTGAAAGCCAGCCAGCCGGCCAGCCAGCCAGCCAGCCAGCCAGCCAGCCAGCCAGCCAGCCAGCCAACACTATCTTTCCTTGTTTCTCAGTTTGTTCTTATATTCTGTCCCCCCCCCCACGTTTAAAAAATTTATTTATTTATTTATTTTTTTTAAATATTTATTTATTTATTTATTAAGTATACAATATTCTGTCTGTGTGTATGTCTGCAGGCCAGAAGAGGGCACCAGACCTCTTTACAGATGGTTGTGAGCCACCATGTGGTTGCCGGGAATTGAACTCAGGACCTTTGGAAGAGCAGGCAATGCTCTTAACCACTGAGCCATCTCTCCAGCCCAAATTTATTTATTTTTATCTTATGTGCATTTGTGTTTTTGCCATGGCTCTCGGGCTCCTGGATTACAGACAGCTGTGAGCTGTGATGCTGGGAGACATGGAGCATCTCTCTCTATAGCCCTGCCTGGAAAACTTTCAGAGTTCACTCTGCCCCCTGAGTAAAGGTGTTATGCTTCCTTTTATTGTATATTTAGTGTTTGTGTTTGTGTGTGTGTGTGTGTGTGTGTGTGTGTGAGAGAGAGAGAGAGAGAGAGATTCATTATGAAATAAAAGGCAGTCAACAACAGCAAATTTTGTATTTATTTGTTCATCCATCCACGTATTTGCTTACT
>NW_024543850.1:35000-60000 GCF_018167655.1 Microtus oregoni | reverse complement strand
GAGAGTCATCGACCGGAGCCCCCGCCGCCGCACCGGAGGAAAAAAAAAAGCACGCAAGTGAGGGGTATCTCACCGCCAGGCACCCAACCCGGTGCGGTGGCGGTTCCCCACACGAGACGCGCCTTCCCGGAGGACGACGACGACGGGGCCGGAAGAGTCCCCAGACGCACCTCGGCCAGCGGACCCACCGCCACGCCGCAGACGACGGACGTCCGCTAAGCCTCCTTCCCTCGCGAGGCTCCCGAAACGCGCAGAGCCTGCCTGCCTCTCGCACCCTCTCGCACGGACCCACCGCCGAGACAGACGCGCCCGCCACCGCCGAAGGGAGGCCCTCCGGCGGCGACGGGCCCCGACGCGTCCGGCGACGCGCCGGGAGACGACCGACCGCCGTTCTCTCCAAAGGCCGCACCCGAGAGAGAGGTCACGACCCCGCAAAGCCAGAACCGGATCCCCGACCCCGAGGAGGGACGGGTCAACCGCTGCTCCCCAACCGTGGGAACGCTGCCGGGGAGGGGGAGAGCGAGGCGACCTCCACACGGCACACAACACGAGCGACGCACGCACGCGACGCGCGCGGCGAGGCCGCGGTCCGCGGGAACGGCAAAGACGGGGAAGCGCGGGAAGGACCGCTCGCGGCGGGCACGGACGGTGGACGGGTGGGGCCCGGGAGCCCACCGCCACCCAGCCCCGCTCTTTCCGCTCGGTTCCACGCCCCGACCGAGGCGCGTACGCACCCTCGGGGGGAGCGGGGGAATCGGGGTCCCGCGGCACTCGGGCGTGCGCGCACGCGGCCCCCCTTCGTTCCCCACCACGGGTAACAACATCTCAGGCTCCGACACGGCACGCCGGCTTCACGACACGCTCTCTTGCCCCGCGTGGTTCCTCCCCGGACTCGGAGCGAGGAGGCGCGGGCCGCAGCGGGCGACACAAAACGCTCGGGTCTTCCCCCCCCCAAAGACGGGACACGGCGAGGGGCACCCGGCCAAAGCTACGCGCATCGGGCGTTCAGGGCGTGCCGGGGCGACCCCAAGCACGCCCTCTCTTCCCATCGGATCGCTAGAGAAGGCACTTTTTCTCACTGAGGGCGGGCGGGACGGACCCGGCCCGACGAGCCTCCGGCCGCGGCAGCGCAAGAGCAGGGGAAGCGACACACGCACACCGCTCGATGATCTCGAGCGCGGCGAGGCGGGGGGGTCTGCGGTATCGGTAAGGCTTCCTTTCCGGGGCGCACTCTTGAGCGTTCGCGGACAGGGGGGACCGGACCGAGAAAAAGCATACTACACAAGAGGTCCCCCGAGAGCCAGGCCTGCCTCTCCGGCAACACCCACCGGGTCTGCACCAGGCGGGGAGGCATTCTTATAGTCAGTCCATCAGACAGACCACCTTTAACGGTGAGAAGAAAATGAAAAAGGCCGGCCGCGACCGCTCAACACCACCCAACGGCTCACCGCCTACGGGAGAAGGCAGCGCGTGGTGGGCCGCTCGCCCGATCTCACGAGATAGCCGTGAGAGAGCCATCTTACCGCTCGCCTCGACCCCCTTAACTTGATCCTCGGGACCACACACCTCGCAGAGGAACACCGCTAAAGGCCGTACACCACGCGCAGGAGGCATACACGTCAGAGAACCGGGAAACGCCGCCGCCGCTCAGAACCGGGCACCTCTGAAGATCGGCCTGGAACGCTCCAGGAGCACCACAAGGATCACAAAGCAAGGCGCGTGCACACGAACCCGCTCGGGAGGGGCACGTAACACGGCACATCAGCCGACCCTCCCACGGCTCGGAGGGAGGAGGGCCAAACAGACCCACACACGGTGGGCATAGCGAAACGCGCGACGGGGAACAAAGCCCCCGGCGCGCCTCACAGGAACCCCCACGAACCACAGCGAGGAGTGCGGGGGGGCTTTCACAGGGCTCAGGCCGGATAACCGCACCCCTGCCTTCCACACACCACCGGTAAAGGTGGGGAGGAGAGACGAGGGGCCCGCTGGCAGAACGAGAAGAGCGGCCGCCATTCGCCATGAATGTCCGTCCCTCGCCTGGCGCGGCTTAGGCCTCCGGCCCGAATGAACACAGGGCGAGCACACCACATCGATCAACAAAGCGGAACCGGGAAGAATCGAGCGAGAGATCACCACAGACCCAACACATGCCGCCAAAAAAAAAAAAAAAAAAAAAAAGAAAACCCTTCACACACCTCCACACTAAAAAACAGCGGCGGGGGGTCAACCAGGGAATCCAAGAAAAGGTGTGCACTCGGGAGGCACATAAGGCAGCAGAAGGGCCGGGCCACCCTCAACCCAAAAGGACTCATGGAGACTCGGGAGCTCCACAAGCTGGGAAGGGGGTGAGAAAAAAACAGTGCGCTCGGGAGGCACACGGGAGCAGAGGACCATGGAGGAGACTCGGGAGCTCCACAACCTGGTCCCCACCCTCCCAAAAAAAAAGAAAGAAAAAAGAAAGCACCGGGACGGTAAGGGAGAAGCATCGAGAGACGGGTCCCACCATCCAAGCAGAACGGGTGACAAGCCACAAAGCGGGGATGCCTGACACGCTTCACCACGGGCAAAAGCAAGGCAAGGAAGCCGGTCATCTCAAAAAGCCGCACAGGAAAAGCACACACGGGCCCAGCCCCAAAAGGCAGCGAGACGCGGGCTGGGCTAGACGGGAAAAATAACACCCAGTGAGGCTCAAGAAGAGAGACCGCCACCTAGCGTCCTTTAATGTCACCCAATTAAAGGACAGCGTGTCAGCACCTATCTGCAGGTACAATAAGGACAGATAGCAACCATTAGAAGAATGACAACAGGTACGGGGAGTCATTCACAGACCACACAGAACTCCTGAAAGTGAGGCTGGGTGAAATGTCCCAAAAATGTCCCCATAAACAAGAGAACCGACCCTCAAAGGAACAACTGGTCGACCTCATAACCATGAAAGGACCGAGAGAGCGAGGTGGACATGTCAGAAAGCCGGGCGCCCAGCCTCCTCCCGGCCGAGGACCCTGCGACCAGCCGCTAGGAATGGAGAAGGGCAAGAAGAAAAAACTTGGAAAAAAAAAATCTCGAGTCCAAGAAACCGGGGACCAGTGAACAGGGGAGCCGGGACCACCACCCTCCTCTCGGCCTCGACAACACGAGGCCCGCCGCTGGGCTCTCGCAAGACCGAGGGCAGGAGAAAGGGGCGGGGTAGAGCTCCGAGACCCCAACGAGTCCGGACCAGGGAGGCGAGGAAGCCGGCACCACGGCCTCCTCTCGGTCTCAGGATGGCAAAGCCCGCCACTGAGGACCGAGGGTTCCTGACAAGAGGAATAAAATGAATAAAAAGCTCCGAGAGTCCGGAACAGGGAGGCGAGAAAGCCGGGACCACCGCCTCCTCTCGGCCTCAAGATGAGGAAGTCCGGCACTGAGGACCGATGGTTCTCGCAAGAGGAAAAAAAAAATGTCCGAGACCCCAGCGGGGAAGCCGGGATCAACCATCGCCTCCTCTCGGCCTCGGGTCGCCGGGTCCCAGGGCTCTTAGAAGAGAGAAAAGGCAAGGGAAAAGCAACTTTTAAAGCCGGGGTATTTCACCGATCCTGGGCCCGGGAGGACCCGACACCTAGCGGGGGTACGCGAACGACTGAAGCCTTCTGGTCGACCCGCTCGAGTCTCCCAGCACCCTCTCCAGCTGGTCCCGTCACTCGGTTCCACCCCCAACGCACGCACGCATGCACCCATGGGTGACTTCCGGCACAACCTCCTACACAGAGACCGTTCCCAAGCACGACACCGACTCCGGGACACACCCGCCTGCCAGGCCGGGACTCTCGTCACTCTTTCCGCCTCACAAAAGCCGTTTCGCCCCGTCCTCGTCAACGACCGAGGACCAGGAGAAAAAGGCCACCGCTAGGGGGCGCCCGACAACCGACCGCCATAGATCGCTCGCTCGCTCGCTCGCTCGCTCGCTCGGCCGCGGCGGCGGCGGCGGCGGCGGCGGCGTCTTCACCTTCTCTGGCGTGACAGCGTCCTCCCACGCTCACGCCCGGAGGTGGCACGGGCCCACAGCAGGACAGGGAACTCCCCTGTCGGTTCCCCCACCCCACCCCCGAACACGGTGAACGTGGGCCGGGCTGGACATTCGGGGCTACGAAAACGAAAGTACGACCGAGACCACAGGCAGCTAGGAAAACAGGCAAATCGATCGTTCGCTCGCTTGCTCACGGGAAACAAAGAGTGTGTCTGACAGGCCAGGGGCTTCTGCAACCATTAGGGCATGGTGAGAAGGAGGGACCGAGGGGGACCGAGGGGGACCGAGGGGGACCGAGGGAGGCGGCAACGGCAGTTCCCTGCCATCTAAGTCTCCTTTCACCATGGCCACTGCTTGCTTGCTTGCTTGCTTGCTTGCGGTTCTTTTTCTTCACCCCACTCCCCACACCCTCAGCCCACACTTCTCAGACTAAATACCGAGTCGGAGAAAATTAAAACAGCCGTGGAATAGTTTTTTTTAAAAAATAATAATAATAATAATAATAATAATAATGAAATAAAAATAGTTTTGAAAAAAATCCCACTCGAATTTCATTTCCGGGAATAATATCGTCATAGTGATGTGTCACTTAGGACAGAAAAAATAAACAGGTCACTTTAGTCATTTCTTGGAGAGGGTCTGTTTCCCCACCACGATGGTTCTCACTTGCTGAGTTGCTGAAGATGATCTCCTGATCCTCGTGTTTTCAGTTTCTGAGTGCTGCTGACATGACAGACATGGGCCCTCACACTCGAGTTTATGAGACACTACTGAGAGCGTGGAGCCCATAGGACAAGGCTCTGGCTTTCCCTTCCCCTCCCACATAAGCCAGATAGATAAATAAATAAATGCCCAGCATCAGAAGCATGAAAGCAGCTTCTCAGACCCTTTAGAGCTCCTGAGTACTGGGGTTACAGTCATGGCAGAGGATATGACTAGGCCAGGGCTCCCTTCACAACCACCATCCAGGCCTGCCTGCCTGCCTGCCTTCCTTCCTTTTTTAAATGCCAGTTTACTAAAATTTTAGTTATTTTTAATTGCGTTGGGAGGCTAGAAATTTTTGGGTTTTCGGGAGAGGGCAGACATATGAAAGAAAGGAAGAAAGGAAGGAAGGAAGAAGGATCAGAGCAGTGAATATACAGGTACACAGTCCTTACACCAATGTTGACTGCAGATAGAAAAATAAGAGGAAGAAAAAAAAAATAGAACGTCACCAAAAGGACAGCCTGGTCTATAAAAATGAGTTCCAGGACAGCCAGGGCTATTCCATGAAATTGGCTGAGTTCGAATCAGCAATTTCCCAACTCCAACAAGAATGTTTACTACAGGAAAGGCAACAGATGTACACATCAAGGAAGGCCAGTGGAGCTGTAGGCACACCCTTCACACCCTTTGAAACTTCTCTGTCCCAAGGTCACAGAGTTAGGAAAGGAAAATAACAACACGTCACTGAAGTCATTCCTAGGCTAGGCCTTCCTTCACAACCATTTGAAAGGATCAGAGCACTGAATATACACACGCACGGTAATTACACCAACGTGGACTGGAAAGACACCTAAACTAACAGAGACACACACACACACAATCCATAGCATTTGCTGCCTAGCAGATAAAATGAATGCCAGTGTCAGTAGGCACACCCTTCACACCCCTTGAAACTTCTCTGTTGCAAGGTCACAGAGTTAGGAAAGGATCTTGATCTTGAACTTTCCTTAATAGTGAGTCTGTGTGTGTATATCACACTCAAGCCAAGTACCCCTCAGAGCTCATGGAAGACAAAACAGAGCTCTAGAATAAGAGAGACGGGGGGGGGGGGGGGGGGGGGGGGGAGGTTCACTCAAGAAAATGAAAGCAAAACCCTACACAAACCCTGGCACACAGTAAAATCAGTCCTATGAGGAAATTTGTAGCTCTAATTGCCTACTTTTTAAAAAGACTTCTAACCGGGTAATGGTGGTACACGCCTTTAATTCCAGCACTCGGTCTGGTCTCCAAGAGCTAGTTCCAGGACTGACTCAATTAGAGAGAACTAGAGAGAAACCCTGTCACAAAACAAACAAAGGAATAAAGTATTACATAAATACTTTATGGAAGAATAGATGGACAGATAGACAGACAGACAGACAGACAGACAGACAGACCCACACCCCATCTTCTGCCTTCTGAAGGTACCAGGCTCTCTCACAGGGGTCAGGCAGAAACGTAGGCAGTGTATGTGTGTGATATCAAGCAAGCCTATATGTGATATATAGGGTATGATAGGATAATGTCAGTATTAAATTGGGGTAGGTCTCAGGAGCACAAGAACCCAAATCTGTGCTGTACTCCCTGTCACCAGAAGAGGGCACTAGATCCCCACCATGTGGTTTCTGGACATTCCAGAAATTCCATCTCTCCAGTTCTCATCCTTTCATTGTTCCTCCTGCATGCCTACACCTAGTGAAAGAGTGGGCACCTTTCCTCCCTGCTTGTGTGTATCTGTGTCTGTCACAGCCTGGATAGCCAGAGTGCCCGCCACCTCTGCCTGAGATAGATGTGGCCGGCAGCCCTGGGGCTGGGGGAAAGGGAGAGAGAGAGTGGGTCCCCTGGAGAGCCTTGGGCAGAGGCTCTGTGGATTCCCTGGAGGAGGCCTGACCCCCTCTGAGGAGCCCATGGGGGAGGGGGAAAGGGAAGGTCAACCATTACAGTCCTGCCTGGCTTTTGCTTTGCTTTGCTTTGTTTTTGTTTTGTTTTGTTTCCAGGTACAGCTGTGACCAGGTCTAAATCCAGGACAGACTCCAAAGATAGAGAGAAATCCTGTCTCAGAAAACAAAAAAAAAAAATAAACGAATGGATAGATAGCTACATAGCCAGACAGAGAGATGATAAAAACACCTCCAAGATCAGGGAGACCAAGGCAGGCAGATCACTGTGAGTTTAAGGCTCCCTTGTTCTGCAGATTGAGATTCAGGACAGGCAAAGTGACACAGAGAAACCCTGTTTTCAAAAAAAAGGTGGGGGCTGGAGAGATGGCTCTGCGGTTAAGAGTGCTGACTGCTCTTCCAGAGGACCCAGGTTCAATTCCTACCAGCCACATGGCAGTCAACAGCTGTCGATAACTCCAAGATCTGACACCCTCAGATAGACATACATGCAGGCAAAACACCAATGCCGATAAAATAAATTATTAGGAAAATAAATATATAAAAGAGGTGTTTAGTGCATGCCTTTAATCTCAGCACCAGGAGGAAGAGGCAGATGGCTCTCTGTGAGTCTGAGGCCAGTCTTGTCTACAAAGTGAGTCCCAGGGCATACAAGGGTACACAACGAAACCTTATGTTGAACAACCACAAATAAACAAACAAATAAAGAGATAATAACAATAAAAATATTTGAGAGTTCAAATAATTGACTTCATCCACAATAAAAGAATATAAAAATAAAAATATCAAATGCACTTGAACACATCGGCACAGGAGACCGCTTCCTAAATAGAACCCCAGTAGCACAGACACTGAGAGAAACAATTAATAAGTGAGACCTCCTGAAACTGAAAAGCTTCTGTAAAGCAAAGAACATGGCCAACAAGACAAAATGACGGCCTTACAGAATGGGAAAAGATCTTCACTAACCCCACATCAGACAGAGGTCTGATCTCCAAAATACACAAAGGACTCGAGAAATTGGTCATCAAAAGAACAAATAATCCAATTAAAAAAAAAAATGGAGGGCTGGAGAGATGGCTCAGAGGTTAAGAGAACTGACTGCTGTTCTAGAGGTCCTGAGTTCAATTCCCAGCAACCACATGATGGCTCACACCCATCTATAATGAGATCTGGTGCCCAGAACACTATATATGTAAAATAAATAAATTAAAAAAAAATGGAGTACAGACCTAAACAGAAAACTCTCAACAGAGGGATCGAAAGACACTTAAATGTTGGGGCGGGGGCGGGGGGGGGGGGGGTCATGCAAAGATGAGAACACCACCAAGTATAATAAACCAAAAACAAACTTAAAAATTAAAACACACTGCGAGTCACAGAAGCTTATCAGCTAGCTGAGACCACAGGCAGAGTTTGGGCTTCTGACACTGTGGCAAAAGGCCGGTTTCTGAAACCAATTTTTATAGTAGGGGCATCGCAGGGCGGTGGTGGCGCAAGCCTTTAATCCCAGCACTCGGGAGGCAGAGGCAGGCGGATCTCTATGAGTTCGAGACCAGCCTGGTCTACAAGAGCTAGTTCCAGGACAGGCTCCAAAACCACAGAGAAACCCTGTCTCGAAAAACCTAAATAAATAAATATAGTAGGGGCATCAAGCATTAGCTCTGAACAAAGGAATTTTATAAGCTTGCCCTGACCAGTCAACATCAGACCCTAAAGAGGGGAGTGAGTTTTAACTAGGCAACTATCATGAAATATGTTTCAAAGTAGATTTCTTCAACAAATGCATGACAGTCCTGTATGAGACCGTGCTGTAGCATGGTTTTATTTCAGTGTGTGTGTGTGTGTGTGTGTGTGTGTGTGTGTGTGTGTTCTCTGACTCTCTTGTACATTGAGTTTAACTTCAGATTTTATTTGTTTTTCTCAGTGTGCTCATGTCTGTCCGTGTGTGTGTGTGTGTGTGTGTGTGTGTGTTCTCTGACTCTCTTATACATTGAGTTTAACTTCAGATTTTATTTGTTTTTCTCAGTGTGCTCATGTCTGTCCGTGTGTGTGTGTGTGTGTGTGTGTGTATTTACGTACGTATGTGTGGGGGGGGGGTCACAATTCAAAACATTGTAGCAAAGGCCCTTTTTAGACAAGCCTCCAGGACTGCCTTCCTTTGTTTTTTTTGTTTCTTCATTTTGATTCTTTCTATCTGTCTTTCTTTAGTTCAATTTTTTTTGTTTTGTTTTGTTTTGTTTTTCGAGACAGGGTTTCCCTGCATAACAGTCCTACCTAGCTTTTCTGGAACTAGCTCTTGTAGACCAGGCTGGCCTTGAACTCCCAGAGATTCACCTGCATCTGCCTCCTGTGCGCTGGGAATAAAGGCATGTGCCACCACTGCCCACCCATTTTCAAGTTTTATTTAAATCTCTCAGTGTGCCTTTTGTATGTGTGGGAGACAGGGAAGGTATCACATTTCCAAACATTTTCATAACTGCACTTAGCACTGTTTTAGCACTTTTACATTTAATTTTGCTTTTATTTAAGAGTGTTTCCAGTTGTGTAGGACTTAGTTTAATTTCAATTTCTTAAAGAATTTTTTATAATTTATTTAACTTTAGATGTGCAATGGTGTCAGGGTATCAGATCATCCAGGAACTGGATTTACAATCACGTATGAGCTGCCATACGGGTGCTGGAAATGGAAACCTCTTCCTCAGAGCCACTGAGCCATCTCTTCAGGCCCTTAATTTTTTTTTAAAAAATAAATATATGTTTCTCTGGTGTGTGTGTGTGTGTGTGTGTGTGTGTGTGTGTGTGTGTGTGTGTTTATGGGGTGGCTTTTTTTTTAATTTTTACTTATGATTTTATTTTTTTAATTTATTTATTTATTATGTATACAGTGTTCTGTCTGTTTGTATGCCTGCTGGACATGAAGAGGGCACCAGACCTCATTACAGATGGTTGTGAGCCACCATGTCGTTGCTGGGAATTGAACTCAGGACCTCTGGAAGAGCAGGCAATGCTCTTAACCTCTGAGCCATCTCTCCAGCCCATGGGGTGGCTTTTGAACTAACCAAGATGACTGGTTCCATATCTGGCAGAGAGGCAGGTGGATCTCTGGGAGTTTGAGGCCAGCTCTTTGTTGACAAGAGCTAGTTCCAAAGACAGGCTCCAAAGCAACAGAGAAATCCTGCCTTGGAAATCAAAACAAGAACACAAACCAAAAAAAAAAAATAATAATAATAATAAAACATAAATTAAATGAGAGAGAGAGAGAGAGAGAGAGAGAGAGAGAGAGAAGAAATGTTGATTTGTCGATTTACAGACAAGAAATAAGAAAAAACAAAACCATAATACAAAACCATAATGTTACCAAGATGACAGCCTGGTTTATATAATGAGTTAAAGGTATTATACAGAGAAACCCTGCACCAAAAAAATAATAATAATAAAAGAAGAAAACAGAAAAAAAAACAAAGGAAGAAAAAAAACAAGGAAAAAGGATGGAAGGAAGGAAGGAAGGAAGGAAGGAAGGAAGAAAAAACAGGTGTTTTCCTTTTTTTTTCTTTGTTTATCTCAGGTTATTTTATTTTAATTTTTTTTTAATTGCAGCAGCAGCAGTATATTTTGGGCAGCTGCCTAGCTGGGTAATGGTGGCAGCACATTTCTTTATTCTCAGCCCTCAGAAATCAGGAGAGGCAGAGGCAGGCAGATCGCTGTGAGTTTGAGGCCACCTTGTTCTGCAGTGTGAGTTTCAGGACAGGCAAAAGGACAGACACAGAGAAACCCTGTCTTGGGGGAAAAAAGTGTGTTTAGTGCAGGCCTTTAATTCCGGCACTAGGAAGCAGAGGTAGAGGCAGGGGCAGCTAGATCTCTGTGAGTCTGAGGCCAGCCTTGTCTACAAAGTGAGTTCCAGGGCAAACACAGGGAACCTCTATGTAGAAAAAACCACAAATAAACTAATAATAATAATAATAATCTAAGAGCTCAATTAATTGACTTCACCCACAATTCAAAAATAAAAAAAAAGAGTGTGTCTGACTGATCAGTGAAAGGACTATGTGGGCCAAGGGGCTGCCACAATTATGGCTTGGTGAGAGGGAGGAACTGAGAGAAGGAGGGAGGGAGGGAGGCCTGCTTTCTTGGGGTTCTTTTTTGGTAGTTGTGTTTGTACAACCCCACACCCCACTTCTCATACTAAATACCGAGTCTGAGAAAATTAAAACAGCCGTGGAAAAATTCCCACTTGGATATCTGTTCCTGCCCTGTAAAACAAGAACCACAACAAAAATATCCATATCTAAGCAGACGAATTAAGTTGTAGCCTCACCCTTTAAAGGTTTAGCAAGGAGTTCTAGCTGTTGGGAAGGGCTGGTGACCTTGAACTTTACTAGTCTCTTAAATCTGCCCTCTCACTTTTACCAGGTGCCCTCAGGGGACAGGAGTGGAGGCCAGGGCCCTTGCTACAGGAGATTTCCTAGATCACCTACAGGCGCTTAGGATTCCTGGGTCTGCTTAGAGAAAGACACACGATACAGGAGACACAGAGAAAAAAAAAATTTTTTTTTTTTTTTTTTTTTTTTTTTTCTGAGACAAGGATTCTCTGTAGCTTTGGCACCTGTCCTGGAACTGTAGACGACCAGGCTGGCCTCAAACTCACAGAGATCTGCCTGCCTCTGTCTGCCACAGAGAAAATTACAACAGCCATGGAATAATATGAAAAATTCTGATTTATGCCAGGCGGTGGTGGCGCACGCCTTTAATCCCAGCACTTGGGAGGCAGAGGCAGGCAGATCTCTGTGAGTTCGAGACCAGCCTGGTCTACAAGAGCTAGTTCCAGGACAGTCTCCAAAACCACAGAGAAACCCTGTCTCAAAAAACCAAAATAAATAAATAAATAAATAAATATAATAAAAATAAAATAAAATGTTAAAAAAAAAAATCTGACTTTGATATCATTTCCAGGAATACTGATGCAGTGAATTATTTGGAGCATTTTCACTTCAGACAGAAAAAAATAAAAATGTCATTTTATTGATTTCTTTTAGAGGGTCTCTTTCCCACCAGGATGGTTTGCACTTGCTGGGTTTTGAAGATGATCTCCTGATCCTTGTATTCCCAGTTCCTGAGTGCTGCCGGCAGGACAGACATGGGCTCACTATACATTCGAGTTTTTGATGCAGTACTGAGAACCTGGAGCCCAAAGGACAAGGCTTCAGCTTCCCCTGCCCCTCTGACATAAGCCAGATACATAAATGATTACCCAGATTTTATTTAAATCTCTCAGTGTGGCTTGTGTATGTGGGGGAGACAGGGAAGGTATCACATTTCAAAACATTTTCATAACTGCACTTAGCACTGCATTCTTTTCCGTTTATTTTACTTTTATTTGAGAGTGTTTCCAATTGTGTAGGACTTAGTTAAATTTCTTAAGGAATTTTTTATGATTTATTTAACTTTATTTTATGTGCAATGGTCTGAAGATGTCAGATCACCCAGAAACTACTGAATTTACAATCACTATGAGCTGCCATGCAGGTGCTGGGAATTGAACCCAATTTCTCTGGACGAGCCACGAAACTAGCTCTCCGGGCTCTTAATTTAAAAGTTTATTCATGTGTCTCTGGATGTGCCTGTGCCTGTGTTTGGTTTGTGTGTGTGTTGTGGGGGTGGGGGTGGGGGGTGGCTTTTGACCTCACCAGACAAAGGCATTCAAGAGCACTGGCTCCATATTTAGCAGAAATAGGATCTCTGGGAGTTTTAGGACAGCCTGGTCTACAAGAAAGGAGCTAGTTTTAAGAACAGTCTCCAAAGCAGCAGAGAAACCCTGTCTCATAAAGCAAAACACAAAACCAAATATACATAAATATAGATAGATAGATAGATAGATAGATAGATAGATAGATAGATGACAGCTAGGGCTGTTACACAGAGAGACCATGCCTCAAGAATTAACTAATAAAAGAAGGGAAAAAAAAGCAAGAGAGCAAGAAAGCAAAAAATCAAGTAAGCAAGATGATAAAACACCTCCAAGATCAGGGAGACCAAAGCAGGCAGATCACTGTGAGTTTAAGGCTACTTTGTTCTGCACATTGAGATTCAGGTTAGGCAAAGTGACACAGAGAAACCCTGTTTTCAAAAAAAAAAAATGTGTTTAGTGTACGCCTTTAATGCCAGCACTAGAAGGCAGAGGCAGGCGGATCTCTGTTAGTCTGAGGCCAGTCTTGTTTACAAAGTGAGTTCCAGGGCACACAAGGATACACAAGGAAACCCCGTGTTGCAAAACCACAAATAAACAAACAGATAATAACAATAAAAATATTTGAGAGTTCAAATAATTGACCTCATCCACAATAAAAAAATATAAAAATAAAAATATCAAAAGCTCTTGAATGGGGGCTGGAGAGATGGCTCAGCGGTTAAGAGCATTGCCTGCTCTTCCAAAGGTCCTGAGTTCAATTCCCAGCAACCACATGGTGGCTCACAACCATCTGTAATGGGGTCTGGTGCTCTCTTCTGGCCTTCAGACATACACAGAGAAAGAATATTGTATACATAATAAATAAATATTTATTTAAAAAAATGCATTTGAACGCATCGGCACAGGAGACCGCTTCCTAAATCTAACTCCAGTACAGAATATCGTCACTAACCCCACATCAGACAGAGGTCTGATCTCCAAAATATACAAAGAACTCAAGACATTGGTCATTTCAAGAACAAATAATCCAATTCACAAAATGGAGGTACAGACCTAAACAGAGAACTCTCAACCGAGAAATCTAAAATGGCTGAAAGACACTTAAGGAAATGTTCAACATCCTTAGTCATCAGAGATAGGTAAATCAAAACAGCTCTGAGATTCCACTTTATACCTGTAAGGATGGCCAAGATCAAAAACACTGATGACAACTTATGCTGGAGAGGATGTGGGGAAAAGGGAACACTGCTGCATTGCTGGTGGGAATGCAAGCTGGTACAGCCCCCTTTGGATGTCAGTGTGGCGATTTCTCAGAAAATTAGGAAACAACCTTCCTCAAGACCCAGCAATACCACTTTTAGGTATATATGTAAAGGATGCTCAATTGTGCCACAAGGACATGGGCTCAACTATGTTCATAGCAGCATTGTTTGTCATAGCCAGAACCTGGAAGTAGCCTAAATGCCCTCTGACTGAAGAATGGATGAGGAAAATGTGGTATACTTACACAATGGAGTACTTACTACACAGCAGAAAAGAATAATGACATCTTGAATTTTGCAGGCAAATGGATGAAGCTAGGAAACATCATTTTGAGGAAAGTAACCCAGACCCTAAAAGACAATTACCACATATACTCACTCATAAGTGATTTTTAAACATAAAGCTCACAAATCACAATCCCGGAGAACCTAGACAACAATGAGGACCCTAAGAGAGACATACATAGATCTAAAATACATGAGTAGTAGAAAAAGACAAGATCTCCTGAGAGCATGGGAACCTTGGGAGAGGGTTGAAGGGGAGACATGGAAGAGAGCAAAGAAAAATGTAGAGCTTAACAAAAATAAATATAAGAAACAAAGGCGGGTGGTGGTGGCACATTCTTTTAATCCCAGCACTTGGGAGGCAAAGGCAGGTGGATCTTTGTGAATTTGAGGCCAGCCTGGTCTACAAGGGTTAGTTCCAAAGCTACAGAGAAACCCTGTCGTGAAAAACCAAAAATAAATAAATAAATAAATAAATAGGCATGGATTTTTTTAAAAAAAATCAAACGCAAACTAAGTAGAAATAACTACTTTCGGTATGCCATTCAAGAATTAGGGAACCCTTTATGGGAGACACATGGGAGACACAGGCAGAAGGACATCTGTGAGTTAAAATCCAGACTCATCTACCAAGTGAGATCACAAGACTCATGCACTGTCTTATAGGTCCTAAACTCCCATGGTCCAGTTTCTAGGACCAAGGAGACAGTTGATAATGTCTCCTTCTTCTTTCTTTCCTTCCTTTTTTTGTGTGTGTGTGTGGGGGGGGGGGGGGGGTGTTTGGTTAAACTTTTATATATTTTTTTTTTATTTGGGTTGGGGGCCTCTCTATAAAGCCTGGAAATTCACAGATGTGCACCACAATAACCAGGGTCAGTTTCTTGTAGATTTAGTTTAATTTCAAATTTTGTTTGTATCTCTTGGTCTGCACCAAGTGTGTCCCTGTGGGGGTAGGGGGCAGGGAAGTTGTCCTATTTTAGAACATTTTATTTTACTTTTATTTGAGACAGTCTTTCTGGTTGTGTAGAACTTATTTTAATTTCAAATTTTTAAAGAATTTTTTTATGATTTATTTAACTTTATTTTATGTGCAGTCGTGTGAAACTGGATTTACAATCACTTATGAGCTGCTGCCTTGTGGGGGTTACATCTCAGGAGCACAAGAACCCAAATCTGTGCTGTACTCCCTGTCACCAAAAGAGGTCACTAGATCCCCACCATGTGGTTTCTGGACATTCCAGAAATTCCATCTCTCCAGTTCTCATTCTTTCATTGTTCCTCCTGCATGCCTGCGTCTAGTGAGAGAGTGGGCAACTTTCCTCCCTGCTTCTCTGTGTCTGTGTCTGTCACATCCTGGATAGCCAGAGTGCCCGCCATCTCTGCCTGAGATAGATGTGGCTGGCAGCCCTGGGGCTGGGGGAAAGGGAGAGAGTGGGTTCCCTGGAGAGCCTTGGGCAGAGGCTCTGTGGATTCCCTGCCGGAGGCCTCACTGCCTCTGAGGAGCCCGTGGGGGAGGGGGAAAGGGAAGGTCAACCAGAGAGTCCTGCCTGGCTTTTGCTTTGCTTTGTTTTTGTTTTTGTTTGTTTGTTTATTTTATTTTCAGCTGTGACCAGGTCTGGATCCAGGACAGACTCAAAAGCTAGAGAGAAATCCTGTCTCAGAAACCAAAAATAAATAAATACATAAATAAACACATAAACAAATACATAAACTAATAAATGAATGGATAGATAGATAGCCAGACAGAGAGAGAGATGATAAAACACCTTCAAGATCAGGGAGACCAAGGCTGGCAGATCACTGTAAGTTTAAAGCTACCTTGTTCTGCAGATTGAGATTCAGGACAGGTAAAGTGACACAGAGAAACCCTGTTTTCAAAAAAAGGTGGGGGCTGGAGAGATGGCTCTGCGGTTAAGAGTGCTGACTGCTCTTCCAGAGGACCCAGGTTCAATTCCTACCACCCACACGGCAGTCAACAGCTGTCTGTAACTCCAAGATCTGACACCCTCAGATAGACATACATGCAGGCAAAACACCAATGCCGATAAAATAAATTATTAGGAAAATAAATATATAAAAAAGGTTGTTTAGCCTTTAATCCCAGCATTAGGAGGCAGAGGCAGATGGCTCTCTGTGAGTCTGAGGCCAGTTTTGTCTACAAAGTGAGTCCCAGGGCATACGCATACAAGGGCACACAACGAAATCCTATGTTGAACAACCACAAATAAACAAACAAATAAAGAGATAATAACAATAAAAATATTTGAGAGTTCAAATAATTGACTTCATCCACAATAAAAGAATATAAAAATAAAAATATCAAACGCATTTGAACGCATCAGCACAGGAGACCGCTTCCTAAATAGAACCCCAGTAGCACAGACACTGAGAGAAACAATTAATAAGTGAGAGAGACCTCCTGAAACTGAAAAGCTTCTGTAAAGCAAAGAACACGGCCAACAAGACAAAATGACGGCCTTACAGAATGGAAAAAGATCTTCACTAACCCCACATCAGACAGAGGTCTGTCTGATCTCCAAAACATACAAAGAACACAAGACATTGGTCATCTCAAGAACAAATAATCTAACTCACAAAATGGAGTACAGACTTAAACAGAGAACTCTCAACCGAGGAATCTAAAATGGCTGAAAGACACTTAAGGAAATGTTCAACATGCTTAGTCATCAGAGAAATGCAAATCAAAACAAGTTTCTAGAAACAAGGAGACAGTTCATAATGTTTCTTTCTTCTTTTCTTCCTTCTTTTTTTTTTTTGGTTGAACTTTTATATATATATATATATATATATATATATATATATATATATTTTTTTTTTTTTTTTTTTTTAATTTGGGATGGGGGCCTCTCTCCAAAACCTGGGAATTCACAGAGGTACACCTGTCTCTGTCTCTTGGATGATAGAATAAAAGATGTGCACCACAGTGACAATCCAACTAAGTTTTTAGTATCTCATTCTATTAATTTCATGTACATTTAGTTTCATTTCAAATTTTGTTTGTATCTCTTGGTCTGCACCCAAGTGTGTCCTTGGTGGGGGGGGGGGCATGGAAGGTGCCCTATTTCAGAACATTTTATTTAACTTTTATTTGAGACAGTCTTTCCAGTTGTGTAGAACTTAGTTTTCATTTCAAATTTTTAATGACCAGGAAGGATGAAAGCATTCAAAAGGACTGGTTCCATATCTGGCAGAGAGGCAGGTGGATCTCTGGGAGTTTGAGGCCAGCCTGGTCGACGAGGGCTAGTTCCAAAGACAGGCTCCAAAGCAACAGAGAAAACCCTGCCTTGAAAATCAAAACAAAAACACAAACAAAAATAAAAAACATAAATTAAATCTGTGAGAGAGAGAGAGAGAGAGAGAGAGAGAGAGAGAGAGAGAGAGAGAGAGAGAGAGAGAGAGAGAAATGATTAAACAGGAAATAAGAAAAAAACCAAAACCATAATGTCACCAAGATTACAGCCTGGTTTATATAGTGAGTTAAAGGTATTATACAGAGAAACCCTGTACCAAAAAAATAATAAAAGAAGAAAACAGAAAAAAAAACAAGGAAGGAAGAAAAGAAGGAAAAAAGGAAAGAAGGAAGAAAAACTGGTGTTTTCCTTTTTTTCTTTGTTTATCTCAGGTTATTTTTTTTTTATTGCTGCCGCAGCAGCAGTATATTTTGGGCAGCTGCCTAGCTGGGTAATGGTGGCAGCACATTTCTTTATTCTCAGTTCTCAGCCCTCAGAGATCAGGAGAGGCAGAGGCAGGCAGATCGCTGTGAGTTTGAGGCTACCTTGTTCTGCAGGCAAAGCGACGACAGACACAGAGAAACTAAAAGTGTGTTTAGTACAGGCCTTTTATTCCGGCACTAGGAGGCAGAGGTAGAGGCAGGGAGGGGCAGCTAGATCTCTGTGAGTCTGAGGCCAGCCTTGTCTACAAAGTGAGTTCCAGGGCAAACAAGCATACAAAGGGAATCCCTATGTGGAAAAACCACAAATAAACAAATAATAATAATGATGATGATGATAATAATCTAAGAGCTCAATTAATTGACTTCACCCACAATTCAAAAATTAAAAAATAAAACAAAGAGTGTGTCTGACCGATCAGTGAAAGGACTATGTGGGCCAAGGGGCTGCCACAATTATGGATTGGTGAGAGGGAGGAAAGGAGGGAGGCAGCAAGGGCAGTTCCCAGTCACCTAAATGCCTTTCAAAGACATTTCACCATGGCAACCACTCGCTTGCTTTCTTGGGGTTTCTTTTCTTCAGTAGTTGTGTTTGTACAACCTACCCCACACCCCACTTCTCATACTAAATACAGAGTCTGGGAAAATTAAAGCAGCTGTGGAAAAATTCCCACTTGGATATCTTTTCCTGCCCAGTAAAACAAAAACGACTATAACAGGGCTGGAGAGATGGCTCAGAGGTTAAGAGCACTGACTGCTTTTCCAGAGGTCCTGAGTTCAATTCCCAGCAACCACATGGTGGCTTACAACCATCTATAATGAGACCTGGTGCCCCCTTCTGGCTTGCAGGCACACGTGGAAGGAATGCTATACACATAATATAATAAATAAATTTAAAAAAAAAAACGACTATAACAAAAATATGCATATCTAAAAAAAACAAAAAAATAAAATAAAAAAATACATATCTAAGCAGACCAATCAAGTTGTAGCCTCACCCTTTATTTTATTTATTTATTTATTTATTTATTTATTTATTTATTTATTTATTGGCTTTTCAAGACAAGTTTTCTCTGTAGCTTTGGTGCCTGTCCTGGAACTCCCAGAGATTTGCCTGCCTCTGCCTCCAGAGTGCTGGGATTAAAGGCGTGCACCACCACTGCCCGCCTTAGACTCACCCTTTAATGGTTCAGCAAGGAGTTCTAGCTGTTAGGAAGGGCTGGTGACCTTGAACTTTACTAGTCTCTGAAATCTGCCTTCTCACTTTTACCAGGTGCCCTCAGGGACAGGAGTGGAGGCCAGGGCCTGTAGCTTTGGCTTGTACATTTACTTCAATTTTAATTTTTTTGTCTTGTTTTTCGAAACAGGGTTTCCCTGGGTAACAGTCCTAGCTAATCTGGAACTAGCTCTTGTAGACCAGGCTGGCTTCCAACTCCCAAGAAATTCACCTGCCTCTGCCCCCTGTGTGCTGGGAATAAAGGCATGTGCCACCACCACATTTATTTAAACCTCTCTCTCGGTGTGCCTGTGTATGTGGGGGAGACAGGGAAGGTGTCATATTTCCAAACATTTTCAAAAAGATTGTATTTGCAGCATAAGTGTTCAGAAAGAAGAAGTCCTGGGCCATGTAGTAAAATAGTTTGTCTGAAACACAAATAAAAAGACAGGTCCTGTCTCAAAAAAAAAAAAAAAAATCAAATTAAAATGTGAAATAAAACAAAGAAGGGGCTTTTTGTTTTGTTTTGTTTTCTATGAAACCTGAAAATGGCTGAATTCAACAATTATCCAACTTCAGCAAGAAGGTACTGTTTCCCAGCTTCAACCAGAAAACAGCAAATATGCACATCTAGGCCCTGTCAACAGAAGAGGGCACTAGATTTCCACCATGTGGTTTCTGGAAAGTCCAGAAATTCCATCTCTCCATTTCTGATTCTTTCAATCACTGCAGGCAGGCCTGCATTTAGTGAGAGAGTGGACACCACTCCTCGTTCCTTCCTGTTTCTCACGTGTTCATGTCATAAACACGCGCACATGTGTTTATGGGGTGGCTTTTGAACTAACCAAGATGACTGGTTCCATATCTGGCAGAGAGGCAGTTGGATCTCTGGGAGTTTGAGGACAGCCTGGTCGACAAGAGCTAGTTCTAAGACAACAGAGAAACCATGCCTTGAAAATCAAAACCAAAACACAAACAAAAATAAATAAATAAATGAATGAATAAATAAATACATAAAATAAAACATGAATTAAATGAGAAAGAGAGAGGGAGAAGAAATGTCAATTTGTCAATTTTCAGACCAGAAATAAGAAAAAACAAAACCATAATGTCACCAAGATGACAGCCTGGTTTATATAGTGAGTTAAAGGTATTATACAGAGAAACCAAAAATAAAAAATAATAAAAGAAGAAAACAGGAAGGAAGGAAGGAAGGAAGGAAGGAAGGAAGGAAGGAAAAATAGGTGCTTTCCTTTTTTTCTTTGTTTATCTCAGGTTATTTATTTTTATTTAATTTTTTTCTAAAATTGCAGCAGCAGCAGTATATTTTGGGCAGCTGACTACTATCATGGAAGCGTTCAGAAAGAAGTCCTGGGCCATGTAGTGAGATAGATTGTCTGGAGCATAAATAAAAAGCCAATTCCTGTCTCAAAAAAAGAAAAAAAAATCAAGTTAAAATGTGAAATAATAAAATAAATAAGGGTGGTTTTTTGTTTGTTTTTTTTTTTTTTTTTTGCAATGAGTGAATTCAAGTCAACAACTTTCAATTTCCCAACTCCAACAGGAAAGGCTGCAGATATCCATATCAAAGAGGTCCAGTGGAGCTGTAGCCACACCCTTTAATGCTTGTGTCCCAAGGACACAGAGTTTAGGAAAGAAATGATCTTGATCTTTTTTTCAGGAGATCTGAAAACTCAAAACAGCAACCAAACACACACCAAGTAGGAAGAAATGACAGAGAGGCAGGGGGAGTTCAAGGCCAGCCTCACCTACCAAGGACATTCCAGGACTGTTCCTAGATAAACCCTGTCCTCACAAAACCAAACACACACACACACACACACACACACACACACACACACACACACACACACACAAAACCCAGAAGAATAAGGAAAGTGTTCCTGAAACACCACAAACCAGCTAGATTGCACTTAATAGCAATCAAAAGTGGGTGAAATATAAAATGGAGAGAAATTCTTTGATGAAATCCAACCCTCTTTCTTGGTCAAAGCTGTACAGCCAATAGAACTAGAGGGAGGGAACATGTGTCCATCTCTCAATAAAAAAAGAAAAAAGGCTAGAATCTCACTGTGAGCGTAAAAGATGAAAATCTTACAGCTGACACCATCCAGTCTCAAGTTAGAAAAACTTGAAATGATGCAACAGGAGACAGACAGTTTCCCAATGAACTCTTGCTATTCTCCTGGGGAAGTTTTGTTCCTGAGGGTTTTTTTTTTTTTTTTTTTTTGATTTTTCGAGACAGGGTTTCTCTGTAGCTTTGGAGCCTGTCCTGGCACTAGCTCTTCTAGACCAGGCTGGCCTCGAACTCACAGAGATCCACCTGCCTCTGCCTCCCAAGTGCTGGGATTAAAGGCGTGCACCACCACCGCCGGCTCTGAGGGTTTTTGGAACAACTAAAATCCCTCTTATCTTTTTGTTTTGTTTTGTTTTCCATGCCCCCTCAGAGGACACCTGGATGTTTTTTAAGGATTTGGTTTTATTTTATTTAAGTATTTTGTTCCTCAGACATAACTCTGAAAACACTAATACGTAATAGCCAGTTTCTATTCAGTTCAGTTCAGATTTTTACCAAAACCTCCTGTCTGGCATGTCTCTTTCTTTGTTGAGTTCCTGTACTTACAGAAGCCAAGAGATAGCTGGCAGCCATCCATAGAAAATGCCCTCTCCCTTTGAACACGGCCCTCCTTTGGTCTGAGTTTCTCACACAGCTCTGATGATGCAGGAGGATGCCAAGGGCCCAGTTGGTGCCTCAGCCCGATGCCTGCATCTGTGCCTTGGCAGCAGCTATTCATGTCTTGCCACTCAGAGTCAAATTCCCTTAAGTTTAGCCTTCCCTAAGTGCTTGTTCACTTCAGAGGACTCAACCCTCATCTTCCGTGTCCTCCTGGCCTAATTTCTCATATTACTGATTTACTGAGTATGAATCAGTAATATGAGATGTTCCGGAGAGGGAGGAAGGGACATTCATGAAAAAAGTGAGTGTTCAACTAACTAACTCCCCATGGGTGAAGGAAGTAGTGAAAGGATTTTAATGAAGCAGAGAGAAATGTCTGGTTTTGGAAGGAGGAAATCCTGAATGGCTCCCTCTGTGTCGCAGGAGAGACTCCTGGAAAGGAAACCTCAGGTTTCCGGTCAGTCGGTCGGTTGGTCAGTTCGGGGAGAAATATTAGCAAGGAGGTAAAGGCCGTGCCTCACGACATCAGCAGTCCCTTCTCTGGAAATTCTACGGTATCCCGGAGAGCTCTCGGAATTTTGTGATGTCACTCGTGTCCTAGAAACGCCAAGTGCCCTCAAGATACACTCTCTCGGTGCCTATAAGACTCAGTTCTAGACATGTTGTCTAGAGAATGGAGATCATGGAGAGGCCAGAGGGAGGAAGAAGAAAGCTGACCTCAGATCTCAGAGGAAAACACGGAGAAATAATTAGTGGTCCTGGGGAAGACGAAGTGAGTTCACCACTAGCAGGGACTAGAGAGATTTCTGGATGTGATGGCTTTGAGACTTCCAGGGCTAGGGCTCAGGAACTGGGAGGTTTCTGGAATGAAATAGGTCTGTCTTGTTTCTCTGAGTTCCTAAAGGGCCAACCCACATCAAAGATTCACGATAGTTGATTTGACAAAGTCGGGAATTGACAAGGAGTGCGGAAGGAGTCAGTGAGATTTCAATACCAGCACTGCACACACACACCCCCCCCCCCCCCCCCCCCGGTCCTTTTCGTTGTGTAGCAATAATAATAGAGAAGGGGGAATAGCGCTCTGCCAAAGCCCGTATTTTGTTTTTTAATAGTCCAGGTGTGTTATTTCTTTTTGTACATCAGGCCATGAATTCGTAGGGAATGGGCTCCAGCAGCTCAGGCTCCTTCCCGTTAGTCCTCGCGAAGTGTGCTTCTCTGGGTTCGCTTGAGCTGAACCCAGGTGCCCTTCTCTTTGTCTTCCTTTTCCTTCTGGTCGTTCTCCTTCACCCGCTTCAGAAAGCTGTCTCTGCTCTTCGAGTGCTTGATGTGTTCAATCCGCACATTAATTCTCTTGGCAAGAATCTTGCCCTTAACTCGCTTGTTTACAATGATGCCCACAGCATGCTGGGTGACATTGTAGACTCTTCCGGTTTTGCCGTGGTAACATTTATGGGGCATTCCTTTTTGAACAGTGCCCATTCCCTTGATGTCTATAATATCGCCCTTCTTGTAGATTCGTGGCCAAAGGAACAACTCCATGTTTCCTAAAGGGCCTAGAGAACATATAGCGAGTGCCCCTCCTCTTTCCCTTTGTGTTTGTCATTTTGGCGAGTTACCGAAAGATGGCTACCGCGGCCGAAAGGCCCAAAGCCCATATTTTACCATACCTTATATCACAGCCATTAACAGGGTTGAGGCATCAAGTGCTGCAGTCAGTCTGACTCCTGTGATCCCCTAAGGTTTCTAGCTTCCCAGTTATGAATGACACCCTGGTCTCCAGTTCAGCTTGAGAGCTCTTTAAGAGCCAATGGATGAGAGAGTGGGAAGAGACTGCCTTTTTTTTTTCTTTTTCCATTTCTTTCTTTCTTTCTTTCTTTCTTTCTTTCTTTCTTACTTTCTTTTGCTGTTTTGTTTTGTTTTTCAAGAAAGGGTTTCTTTGTGTATCTTGGGCTGTCCTAAAACTCACTCTGTAAATCAGGCCATCTTTGAATTCACAGAGATCTGTGTGTGTGCTGTGATTAAAGGCATGCACACACCACAGCCCGGCTGATCCGGCTGAGACTGCAATTTCTTGTTAGCTCTGGGTAAGTGACAATGGCTCTGTGTTGTGAATCTCTGTGAATCCAGACTATGTTATGTCCTTCAATGACATGAGTCTGAAGCATCAAGCACCCATCCCTATACTCCCTGAGGTCTCTGAAGTCACGGTGCATCCTTAAAGGCTTAGAAAGCTTTTCCCTGGTTCACCTTTGTGTGTGTGTGTGTGTGTGTGTGTGTGTGTGTGTGTGTGTGTGTGTGTTTTGTTCTATCTAGGAGAAGCACCATAGCAGTTGCATAGTGACTGAGAAATTTGATTTTTAGGAAATGATTTTTCATATATGTGAGTGGTCTCTCCATAGCCACTCATCTTTTCTTAAACTTGAGTATAGGAATGAATGAATGAATGATCCCTCCCTCCCTCTCTCCCTCCCTCCCTCCCTCCCTCCCTCCCTCCCTCCCTCCCTCTCTCTTCATGGGAACGAGTATCTGGTCTTGCATTGAGGGCTCCCCAGTTCTCAGCATCTCCAGCCCAACCTGTCACAAGCTGATCACACATTTGCAAACTTGGGATATATTCTGCTGAATTTTTGGGATAATGAATTTCATCAACTATGGGACTAACTTTGTTCTGACAGGACACTCACAATCTCTCCTCATCACACCCACATAGTGTAACAACTTTGTGGTTCCTCCATAATGTGCTTATTTCTGTCAGGGAACTGAAAGCCAGCCAGCCGGCCAGCCAGCCAGCCAGCCAGCCAGCCAGCCAGCCAGCCAGCCAGCCAACACTATCTTTCCTTGTTTCTCAGTTTGTTCTTATATTCTGTCCCCCCCCCCACGTTTAAAAAATTTATTTATTTATTTATTTTTTTTAAATATTTATTTATTTATTTATTAAGTATACAATATTCTGTCTGTGTGTATGTCTGCAGGCCAGAAGAGGGCACCAGACCTCTTTACAGATGGTTGTGAGCCACCATGTGGTTGCCGGGAATTGAACTCAGGACCTTTGGAAGAGCAGGCAATGCTCTTAACCACTGAGCCATCTCTCCAGCCCAAATTTATTTATTTTTATCTTATGTGCATTTGTGTTTTTGCCATGGCTCTCGGGCTCCTGGATTACAGACAGCTGTGAGCTGTGATGCTGGGAGACATGGAGCATCTCTCTCTATAGCCCTGCCTGGAAAACTTTCAGAGTTCACTCTGCCCCCTGAGTAAAGGTGTTATGCTTCCTTTTATTGTATATTTAGTGTTTGTGTTTGTGTGTGTGTGTGTGTGTGTGTGTGTGTGAGAGAGAGAGAGAGAGAGAGATTCATTATGAAATAAAAGGCAGTCAACAACAGCAAATTTTGTATTTATTTGTTCATCCATCCACGTATTTGCTTACTTACATACTTTATTTATTTACAGTGGAAGACTTAATTCAGTAAGAATGATCAGAAGGGTAGGTAGGGTATCCTTGGGAAAA
>NW_024543850.1:0-22500 GCF_018167655.1 Microtus oregoni | reverse complement strand
ACCGCCAGGCACCCAACCCGGTGCGGTGGCGGTTCCCCACACGAGACGCGCCTTCCCGGAGGACGACGACGACGGGGCCGGAAGAGTCCCCAGACGCACCTCGGCCAGCGGACCCACCGCCACGCCGCAGACGACGGACGTCCGCTAAGCCTCCTTCCCTCGCGAGGCTCCCGAAACGCGCAGAGCCTGCCTGCCTCTCGCACCCTCTCGCACGGACCCACCGCCGAGACAGACGCGCCCGCCACCGCCGAAGGGAGGCCCTCCGGCGGCGACGGGCCCCGACGCGTCCGGCGACGCGCCGGGAGACGACCGACCGCCGTTCTCTCCAAAGGCCGCACCCGAGAGAGAGGTCACGACCCCGCAAAGCCAGAACCGGATCCCCGACCCCGAGGAGGGACGGGTCAACCGCTGCTCCCCAACCGTGGGAACGCTGCCGGGGAGGGGGAGAGCGAGGCGACCTCCACACGGCACACAACACGAGCGACGCACGCACGCGACGCGCGCGGCGAGGCCGCGGTCCGCGGGAACGGCAAAGACGGGGAAGCGCGGGAAGGACCGCTCGCGGCGGGCACGGACGGTGGACGGGTGGGGCCCGGGAGCCCACCGCCACCCAGCCCCGCTCTTTCCGCTCGGTTCCACGCCCCGACCGAGGCGCGTACGCACCCTCGGGGGGAGCGGGGGAATCGGGGTCCCGCGGCACTCGGGCGTGCGCGCACGCGGCCCCCCTTCGTTCCCCACCACGGGTAACAACATCTCAGGCTCCGACACGGCACGCCGGCTTCACGACACGCTCTCTTGCCCCGCGTGGTTCCTCCCCGGACTCGGAGCGAGGAGGCGCGGGCCGCAGCGGGCGACACAAAACGCTCGGGTCTTCCCCCCCCCAAAGACGGGACACGGCGAGGGGCACCCGGCCAAAGCTACGCGCATCGGGCGTTCAGGGCGTGCCGGGGCGACCCCAAGCACGCCCTCTCTTCCCATCGGATCGCTAGAGAAGGCACTTTTTCTCACTGAGGGCGGGCGGGACGGACCCGGCCCGACGAGCCTCCGGCCGCGGCAGCGCAAGAGCAGGGGAAGCGACACACGCACACCGCTCGATGATCTCGAGCGCGGCGAGGCGGGGGGGTCTGCGGTATCGGTAAGGCTTCCTTTCCGGGGCGCACTCTTGAGCGTTCGCGGACAGGGGGGACCGGACCGAGAAAAAGCATACTACACAAGAGGTCCCCCGAGAGCCAGGCCTGCCTCTCCGGCAACACCCACCGGGTCTGCACCAGGCGGGGAGGCATTCTTATAGTCAGTCCATCAGACAGACCACCTTTAACGGTGAGAAGAAAATGAAAAAGGCCGGCCGCGACCGCTCAACACCACCCAACGGCTCACCGCCTACGGGAGAAGGCAGCGCGTGGTGGGCCGCTCGCCCGATCTCACGAGATAGCCGTGAGAGAGCCATCTTACCGCTCGCCTCGACCCCCTTAACTTGATCCTCGGGACCACACACCTCGCAGAGGAACACCGCTAAAGGCCGTACACCACGCGCAGGAGGCATACACGTCAGAGAACCGGGAAACGCCGCCGCCGCTCAGAACCGGGCACCTCTGAAGATCGGCCTGGAACGCTCCAGGAGCACCACAAGGATCACAAAGCAAGGCGCGTGCACACGAACCCGCTCGGGAGGGGCACGTAACACGGCACATCAGCCGACCCTCCCACGGCTCGGAGGGAGGAGGGCCAAACAGACCCACACACGGTGGGCATAGCGAAACGCGCGACGGGGAACAAAGCCCCCGGCGCGCCTCACAGGAACCCCCACGAACCACAGCGAGGAGTGCGGGGGGGCTTTCACAGGGCTCAGGCCGGATAACCGCACCCCTGCCTTCCACACACCACCGGTAAAGGTGGGGAGGAGAGACGAGGGGCCCGCTGGCAGAACGAGAAGAGCGGCCGCCATTCGCCATGAATGTCCGTCCCTCGCCTGGCGCGGCTTAGGCCTCCGGCCCGAATGAACACAGGGCGAGCACACCACATCGATCAACAAAGCGGAACCGGGAAGAATCGAGCGAGAGATCACCACAGACCCAACACATGCCGCCAAAAAAAAAAAAAAAAAAAAAAAGAAAACCCTTCACACACCTCCACACTAAAAAACAGCGGCGGGGGGTCAACCAGGGAATCCAAGAAAAGGTGTGCACTCGGGAGGCACATAAGGCAGCAGAAGGGCCGGGCCACCCTCAACCCAAAAGGACTCATGGAGACTCGGGAGCTCCACAAGCTGGGAAGGGGGTGAGAAAAAAACAGTGCGCTCGGGAGGCACACGGGAGCAGAGGACCATGGAGGAGACTCGGGAGCTCCACAACCTGGTCCCCACCCTCCCAAAAAAAAAGAAAGAAAAAAGAAAGCACCGGGACGGTAAGGGAGAAGCATCGAGAGACGGGTCCCACCATCCAAGCAGAACGGGTGACAAGCCACAAAGCGGGGATGCCTGACACGCTTCACCACGGGCAAAAGCAAGGCAAGGAAGCCGGTCATCTCAAAAAGCCGCACAGGAAAAGCACACACGGGCCCAGCCCCAAAAGGCAGCGAGACGCGGGCTGGGCTAGACGGGAAAAATAACACCCAGTGAGGCTCAAGAAGAGAGACCGCCACCTAGCGTCCTTTAATGTCACCCAATTAAAGGACAGCGTGTCAGCACCTATCTGCAGGTACAATAAGGACAGATAGCAACCATTAGAAGAATGACAACAGGTACGGGGAGTCATTCACAGACCACACAGAACTCCTGAAAGTGAGGCTGGGTGAAATGTCCCAAAAATGTCCCCATAAACAAGAGAACCGACCCTCAAAGGAACAACTGGTCGACCTCATAACCATGAAAGGACCGAGAGAGCGAGGTGGACATGTCAGAAAGCCGGGCGCCCAGCCTCCTCCCGGCCGAGGACCCTGCGACCAGCCGCTAGGAATGGAGAAGGGCAAGAAGAAAAAACTTGGAAAAAAAAAATCTCGAGTCCAAGAAACCGGGGACCAGTGAACAGGGGAGCCGGGACCACCACCCTCCTCTCGGCCTCGACAACACGAGGCCCGCCGCTGGGCTCTCGCAAGACCGAGGGCAGGAGAAAGGGGCGGGGTAGAGCTCCGAGACCCCAACGAGTCCGGACCAGGGAGGCGAGGAAGCCGGCACCACGGCCTCCTCTCGGTCTCAGGATGGCAAAGCCCGCCACTGAGGACCGAGGGTTCCTGACAAGAGGAATAAAATGAATAAAAAGCTCCGAGAGTCCGGAACAGGGAGGCGAGAAAGCCGGGACCACCGCCTCCTCTCGGCCTCAAGATGAGGAAGTCCGGCACTGAGGACCGATGGTTCTCGCAAGAGGAAAAAAAAAATGTCCGAGACCCCAGCGGGGAAGCCGGGATCAACCATCGCCTCCTCTCGGCCTCGGGTCGCCGGGTCCCAGGGCTCTTAGAAGAGAGAAAAGGCAAGGGAAAAGCAACTTTTAAAGCCGGGGTATTTCACCGATCCTGGGCCCGGGAGGACCCGACACCTAGCGGGGGTACGCGAACGACTGAAGCCTTCTGGTCGACCCGCTCGAGTCTCCCAGCACCCTCTCCAGCTGGTCCCGTCACTCGGTTCCACCCCCAACGCACGCACGCATGCACCCATGGGTGACTTCCGGCACAACCTCCTACACAGAGACCGTTCCCAAGCACGACACCGACTCCGGGACACACCCGCCTGCCAGGCCGGGACTCTCGTCACTCTTTCCGCCTCACAAAAGCCGTTTCGCCCCGTCCTCGTCAACGACCGAGGACCAGGAGAAAAAGGCCACCGCTAGGGGGCGCCCGACAACCGACCGCCATAGATCGCTCGCTCGCTCGCTCGCTCGCTCGCTCGGCCGCGGCGGCGGCGGCGGCGGCGGCGGCGTCTTCACCTTCTCTGGCGTGACAGCGTCCTCCCACGCTCACGCCCGGAGGTGGCACGGGCCCACAGCAGGACAGGGAACTCCCCTGTCGGTTCCCCCACCCCACCCCCGAACACGGTGAACGTGGGCCGGGCTGGACATTCGGGGCTACGAAAACGAAAGTACGACCGAGACCACAGGCAGCTAGGAAAACAGGCAAATCAATCGTTCGCTCGCTTGCTCACGGGAAACAAAGAGTGTGTCTGACAGGCCAGGGGCTTCTGCAACCATTAGGGCATGGTGAGAAGGAGGGACCGAGGGGGACCGAGGGGGACCGAGGGGGACCGAGGGAGGCGGCAACGGCAGTTCCCTGCCATCTAAGTCTCCTTTCACCATGGCCACTGCTTGCTTGCTTGCTTGCTTGCTTGCGGTTCTTTTTCTTCACCCCACTCCCCACACCCTCAGCCCACACTTCTCAGACTAAATACCGAGTCGGAGAAAATTAAAACAGCCGTGGAATAGTTTTTTTTAAAAAATAATAATAATAATAATAATAATAATAATGAAATAAAAATAGTTTTGAAAAAAATCCCACTCGAATTTCATTTCCGGGAATAATATCGTCATAGTGATGTGTCACTTAGGACAGAAAAAATAAACAGGTCACTTTAGTCATTTCTTGGAGAGGGTCTGTTTCCCCACCACGATGGTTCTCACTTGCTGAGTTGCTGAAGATGATCTCCTGATCCTCGTGTTTTCAGTTTCTGAGTGCTGCTGACATGACAGACATGGGCCCTCACACTCGAGTTTATGAGACACTACTGAGAGCGTGGAGCCCATAGGACAAGGCTCTGGCTTTCCCTTCCCCTCCCACATAAGCCAGATAGATAAATAAATAAATGCCCAGCATCAGAAGCATGAAAGCAGCTTCTCAGACCCTTTAGAGCTCCTGAGTACTGGGGTTACAGTCATGGCAGAGGATATGACTAGGCCAGGGCTCCCTTCACAACCACCATCCAGGCCTGCCTGCCTGCCTGCCTTCCTTCCTTTTTTAAATGCCAGTTTACTAAAATTTTAGTTATTTTTAATTGCGTTGGGAGGCTAGAAATTTTTGGGTTTTCGGGAGAGGGCAGACATATGAAAGAAAGGAAGAAAGGAAGGAAGGAAGAAGGATCAGAGCAGTGAATATACAGGTACACAGTCCTTACACCAATGTTGACTGCAGATAGAAAAATAAGAGGAAGAAAAAAAAAATAGAACGTCACCAAAAGGACAGCCTGGTCTATAAAAATGAGTTCCAGGACAGCCAGGGCTATTCCATGAAATTGGCTGAGTTCGAATCAGCAATTTCCCAACTCCAACAAGAATGTTTACTACAGGAAAGGCAACAGATGTACACATCAAGGAAGGCCAGTGGAGCTGTAGGCACACCCTTCACACCCTTTGAAACTTCTCTGTCCCAAGGTCACAGAGTTAGGAAAGGAAAATAACAACACGTCACTGAAGTCATTCCTAGGCTAGGCCTTCCTTCACAACCATTTGAAAGGATCAGAGCACTGAATATACACACGCACGGTAATTACACCAACGTGGACTGGAAAGACACCTAAACTAACAGAGACACACACACACACAATCCATAGCATTTGCTGCCTAGCAGATAAAATGAATGCCAGTGTCAGTAGGCACACCCTTCACACCCCTTGAAACTTCTCTGTTGCAAGGTCACAGAGTTAGGAAAGGATCTTGATCTTGAACTTTCCTTAATAGTGAGTCTGTGTGTGTATATCACACTCAAGCCAAGTACCCCTCAGAGCTCATGGAAGACAAAACAGAGCTCTAGAATAAGAGAGACGGGGGGGGGGGGGGGGGGGGGGGGGGGAGGTTCACTCAAGAAAATGAAAGCAAAACCCTACACAAACCCTGGCACACAGTAAAATCAGTCCTATGAGGAAATTTGTAGCTCTAATTGCCTACTTTTTAAAAAGACTTCTAACCGGGTAATGGTGGTACACGCCTTTAATTCCAGCACTCGGTCTGGTCTCCAAGAGCTAGTTCCAGGACTGACTCAATTAGAGAGAACTAGAGAGAAACCCTGTCACAAAACAAACAAAGGAATAAAGTATTACATAAATACTTTATGGAAGAATAGATGGACAGATAGACAGACAGACAGACAGACAGACAGACAGACCCACACCCCATCTTCTGCCTTCTGAAGGTACCAGGCTCTCTCACAGGGGTCAGGCAGAAACGTAGGCAGTGTATGTGTGTGATATCAAGCAAGCCTATATGTGATATATAGGGTATGATAGGATAATGTCAGTATTAAATTGGGGTAGGTCTCAGGAGCACAAGAACCCAAATCTGTGCTGTACTCCCTGTCACCAGAAGAGGGCACTAGATCCCCACCATGTGGTTTCTGGACATTCCAGAAATTCCATCTCTCCAGTTCTCATCCTTTCATTGTTCCTCCTGCATGCCTACACCTAGTGAAAGAGTGGGCACCTTTCCTCCCTGCTTGTGTGTATCTGTGTCTGTCACAGCCTGGATAGCCAGAGTGCCCGCCACCTCTGCCTGAGATAGATGTGGCCGGCAGCCCTGGGGCTGGGGGAAAGGGAGAGAGAGAGTGGGTCCCCTGGAGAGCCTTGGGCAGAGGCTCTGTGGATTCCCTGGAGGAGGCCTGACCCCCTCTGAGGAGCCCATGGGGGAGGGGGAAAGGGAAGGTCAACCATTACAGTCCTGCCTGGCTTTTGCTTTGCTTTGCTTTGTTTTTGTTTTGTTTTGTTTCCAGGTACAGCTGTGACCAGGTCTAAATCCAGGACAGACTCCAAAGATAGAGAGAAATCCTGTCTCAGAAAACAAAAAAAAAAAATAAACGAATGGATAGATAGCTACATAGCCAGACAGAGAGATGATAAAAACACCTCCAAGATCAGGGAGACCAAGGCAGGCAGATCACTGTGAGTTTAAGGCTCCCTTGTTCTGCAGATTGAGATTCAGGACAGGCAAAGTGACACAGAGAAACCCTGTTTTCAAAAAAAAGGTGGGGGCTGGAGAGATGGCTCTGCGGTTAAGAGTGCTGACTGCTCTTCCAGAGGACCCAGGTTCAATTCCTACCAGCCACATGGCAGTCAACAGCTGTCGATAACTCCAAGATCTGACACCCTCAGATAGACATACATGCAGGCAAAACACCAATGCCGATAAAATAAATTATTAGGAAAATAAATATATAAAAGAGGTGTTTAGTGCATGCCTTTAATCTCAGCACCAGGAGGAAGAGGCAGATGGCTCTCTGTGAGTCTGAGGCCAGTCTTGTCTACAAAGTGAGTCCCAGGGCATACAAGGGTACACAACGAAACCTTATGTTGAACAACCACAAATAAACAAACAAATAAAGAGATAATAACAATAAAAATATTTGAGAGTTCAAATAATTGACTTCATCCACAATAAAAGAATATAAAAATAAAAATATCAAATGCACTTGAACACATCGGCACAGGAGACCGCTTCCTAAATAGAACCCCAGTAGCACAGACACTGAGAGAAACAATTAATAAGTGAGACCTCCTGAAACTGAAAAGCTTCTGTAAAGCAAAGAACATGGCCAACAAGACAAAATGACGGCCTTACAGAATGGGAAAAGATCTTCACTAACCCCACATCAGACAGAGGTCTGATCTCCAAAATACACAAAGGACTCGAGAAATTGGTCATCAAAAGAACAAATAATCCAATTAAAAAAAAAAATGGAGGGCTGGAGAGATGGCTCAGAGGTTAAGAGAACTGACTGCTGTTCTAGAGGTCCTGAGTTCAATTCCCAGCAACCACATGATGGCTCACACCCATCTATAATGAGATCTGGTGCCCAGAACACTATATATGTAAAATAAATAAATTAAAAAAAAATGGAGTACAGACCTAAACAGAAAACTCTCAACAGAGGGATCGAAAGACACTTAAATGTTGGGGCGGGGGCGGGGGGGGGGGGGGTCATGCAAAGATGAGAACACCACCAAGTATAATAAACCAAAAACAAACTTAAAAATTAAAACACACTGCGAGTCACAGAAGCTTATCAGCTAGCTGAGACCACAGGCAGAGTTTGGGCTTCTGACACTGTGGCAAAAGGCCGGTTTCTGAAACCAATTTTTATAGTAGGGGCATCGCAGGGCGGTGGTGGCGCAAGCCTTTAATCCCAGCACTCGGGAGGCAGAGGCAGGCGGATCTCTATGAGTTCGAGACCAGCCTGGTCTACAAGAGCTAGTTCCAGGACAGGCTCCAAAACCACAGAGAAACCCTGTCTCGAAAAACCTAAATAAATAAATATAGTAGGGGCATCAAGCATTAGCTCTGAACAAAGGAATTTTATAAGCTTGCCCTGACCAGTCAACATCAGACCCTAAAGAGGGGAGTGAGTTTTAACTAGGCAACTATCATGAAATATGTTTCAAAGTAGATTTCTTCAACAAATGCATGACAGTCCTGTATGAGACCGTGCTGTAGCATGGTTTTATTTCAGTGTGTGTGTGTGTGTGTGTGTGTGTGTGTGTGTGTGTGTTCTCTGACTCTCTTGTACATTGAGTTTAACTTCAGATTTTATTTGTTTTTCTCAGTGTGCTCATGTCTGTCCGTGTGTGTGTGTGTGTGTGTGTGTGTGTGTTCTCTGACTCTCTTATACATTGAGTTTAACTTCAGATTTTATTTGTTTTTCTCAGTGTGCTCATGTCTGTCCGTGTGTGTGTGTGTGTGTGTGTGTGTATTTACGTACGTATGTGTGGGGGGGGGGTCACAATTCAAAACATTGTAGCAAAGGCCCTTTTTAGACAAGCCTCCAGGACTGCCTTCCTTTGTTTTTTTTGTTTCTTCATTTTGATTCTTTCTATCTGTCTTTCTTTAGTTCAATTTTTTTTGTTTTGTTTTGTTTTGTTTTTCGAGACAGGGTTTCCCTGCATAACAGTCCTACCTAGCTTTTCTGGAACTAGCTCTTGTAGACCAGGCTGGCCTTGAACTCCCAGAGATTCACCTGCATCTGCCTCCTGTGCGCTGGGAATAAAGGCATGTGCCACCACTGCCCACCCATTTTCAAGTTTTATTTAAATCTCTCAGTGTGCCTTTTGTATGTGTGGGAGACAGGGAAGGTATCACATTTCCAAACATTTTCATAACTGCACTTAGCACTGTTTTAGCACTTTTACATTTAATTTTGCTTTTATTTAAGAGTGTTTCCAGTTGTGTAGGACTTAGTTTAATTTCAATTTCTTAAAGAATTTTTTATAATTTATTTAACTTTAGATGTGCAATGGTGTCAGGGTATCAGATCATCCAGGAACTGGATTTACAATCACGTATGAGCTGCCATACGGGTGCTGGAAATGGAAACCTCTTCCTCAGAGCCACTGAGCCATCTCTTCAGGCCCTTAATTTTTTTTTAAAAAATAAATATATGTTTCTCTGGGTGTGTGTGTGTGTGTGTGTGTGTGTGTGTGTGTGTGTGTGTGTTTATGGGGTGGCTTTTTTTTTAATTTTTACTTATGATTTTATTTTTTTAATTTATTTATTTATTATGTATACAGTGTTCTGTCTGTTTGTATGCCTGCTGGACATGAAGAGGGCACCAGACCTCATTACAGATGGTTGTGAGCCACCATGTCGTTGCTGGGAATTGAACTCAGGACCTCTGGAAGAGCAGGCAATGCTCTTAACCTCTGAGCCATCTCTCCAGCCCATGGGGTGGCTTTTGAACTAACCAAGATGACTGGTTCCATATCTGGCAGAGAGGCAGGTGGATCTCTGGGAGTTTGAGGCCAGCTCTTTGTTGACAAGAGCTAGTTCCAAAGACAGGCTCCAAAGCAACAGAGAAATCCTGCCTTGGAAATCAAAACAAGAACACAAACCAAAAAAAAAAAATAATAATAATAATAAAACATAAATTAAATGAGAGAGAGAGAGAGAGAGAGAGAGAGAGAGAGAGAAGAAATGTTGATTTGTCGATTTACAGACAAGAAATAAGAAAAAACAAAACCATAATACAAAACCATAATGTTACCAAGATGACAGCCTGGTTTATATAATGAGTTAAAGGTATTATACAGAGAAACCCTGCACCAAAAAAATAATAATAATAAAAGAAGAAAACAGAAAAAAAAACAAAGGAAGAAAAAAAACAAGGAAAAAGGATGGAAGGAAGGAAGGAAGGAAGGAAGGAAGGAAGAAAAAACAGGTGTTTTCCTTTTTTTTTCTTTGTTTATCTCAGGTTATTTTATTTTAATTTTTTTTTAATTGCAGCAGCAGCAGTATATTTTGGGCAGCTGCCTAGCTGGGTAATGGTGGCAGCACATTTCTTTATTCTCAGCCCTCAGAAATCAGGAGAGGCAGAGGCAGGCAGATCGCTGTGAGTTTGAGGCCACCTTGTTCTGCAGTGTGAGTTTCAGGACAGGCAAAAGGACAGACACAGAGAAACCCTGTCTTGGGGGAAAAAAGTGTGTTTAGTGCAGGCCTTTAATTCCGGCACTAGGAAGCAGAGGTAGAGGCAGGGGCAGCTAGATCTCTGTGAGTCTGAGGCCAGCCTTGTCTACAAAGTGAGTTCCAGGGCAAACACAGGGAACCTCTATGTAGAAAAAACCACAAATAAACTAATAATAATAATAATAATCTAAGAGCTCAATTAATTGACTTCACCCACAATTCAAAAATAAAAAAAAAGAGTGTGTCTGACTGATCAGTGAAAGGACTATGTGGGCCAAGGGGCTGCCACAATTATGGCTTGGTGAGAGGGAGGAACTGAGAGAAGGAGGGAGGGAGGGAGGCCTGCTTTCTTGGGGTTCTTTTTTGGTAGTTGTGTTTGTACAACCCCACACCCCACTTCTCATACTAAATACCGAGTCTGAGAAAATTAAAACAGCCGTGGAAAAATTCCCACTTGGATATCTGTTCCTGCCCTGTAAAACAAGAACCACAACAAAAATATCCATATCTAAGCAGACGAATTAAGTTGTAGCCTCACCCTTTAAAGGTTTAGCAAGGAGTTCTAGCTGTTGGGAAGGGCTGGTGACCTTGAACTTTACTAGTCTCTTAAATCTGCCCTCTCACTTTTACCAGGTGCCCTCAGGGGACAGGAGTGGAGGCCAGGGCCCTTGCTACAGGAGATTTCCTAGATCACCTACAGGCGCTTAGGATTCCTGGGTCTGCTTAGAGAAAGACACACGATACAGGAGACACAGAGAAAAAAAAAATTTTTTTTTTTTTTTTTTTTTTTTTTTTCTGAGACAAGGATTCTCTGTAGCTTTGGCACCTGTCCTGGAACTGTAGACGACCAGGCTGGCCTCAAACTCACAGAGATCTGCCTGCCTCTGTCTGCCACAGAGAAAATTACAACAGCCATGGAATAATATGAAAAATTCTGATTTATGCCAGGCGGTGGTGGCGCACGCCTTTAATCCCAGCACTTGGGAGGCAGAGGCAGGCAGATCTCTGTGAGTTCGAGACCAGCCTGGTCTACAAGAGCTAGTTCCAGGACAGTCTCCAAAACCACAGAGAAACCCTGTCTCAAAAAACCAAAATAAATAAATAAATAAATAAATATAATAAAAATAAAATAAAATGTTAAAAAAAAAAATCTGACTTTGATATCATTTCCAGGAATACTGATGCAGTGAATTATTTGGAGCATTTTCACTTCAGACAGAAAAAAATAAAAATGTCATTTTATTGATTTCTTTTAGAGGGTCTCTTTCCCACCAGGATGGTTTGCACTTGCTGGGTTTTGAAGATGATCTCCTGATCCTTGTATTCCCAGTTCCTGAGTGCTGCCGGCAGGACAGACATGGGCTCACTATACATTCGAGTTTTTGATGCAGTACTGAGAACCTGGAGCCCAAAGGACAAGGCTTCAGCTTCCCCTGCCCCTCTGACATAAGCCAGATACATAAATGATTACCCAGATTTTATTTAAATCTCTCAGTGTGGCTTGTGTATGTGGGGGAGACAGGGAAGGTATCACATTTCAAAACATTTTCATAACTGCACTTAGCACTGCATTCTTTTCCGTTTATTTTACTTTTATTTGAGAGTGTTTCCAATTGTGTAGGACTTAGTTAAATTTCTTAAGGAATTTTTTATGATTTATTTAACTTTATTTTATGTGCAATGGTCTGAAGATGTCAGATCACCCAGAAACTACTGAATTTACAATCACTATGAGCTGCCATGCAGGTGCTGGGAATTGAACCCAATTTCTCTGGACGAGCCACGAAACTAGCTCTCCGGGCTCTTAATTTAAAAGTTTATTCATGTGTCTCTGGATGTGCCTGTGCCTGTGTTTGGTTTGTGTGTGTGTTGTGGGGGTGGGGGTGGGGGGTGGCTTTTGACCTCACCAGACAAAGGCATTCAAGAGCACTGGCTCCATATTTAGCAGAAATAGGATCTCTGGGAGTTTTAGGACAGCCTGGTCTACAAGAAAGGAGCTAGTTTTAAGAACAGTCTCCAAAGCAGCAGAGAAACCCTGTCTCATAAAGCAAAACACAAAACCAAATATACATAAATATAGATAGATAGATAGATAGATAGATAGATAGATAGATAGATGACAGCTAGGGCTGTTACACAGAGAGACCATGCCTCAAGAATTAACTAATAAAAGAAGGGAAAAAAAAGCAAGAGAGCAAGAAAGCAAAAAATCAAGTAAGCAAGATGATAAAACACCTCCAAGATCAGGGAGACCAAAGCAGGCAGATCACTGTGAGTTTAAGGCTACTTTGTTCTGCACATTGAGATTCAGGTTAGGCAAAGTGACACAGAGAAACCCTGTTTTCAAAAAAAAAAAATGTGTTTAGTGTACGCCTTTAATGCCAGCACTAGAAGGCAGAGGCAGGCGGATCTCTGTTAGTCTGAGGCCAGTCTTGTTTACAAAGTGAGTTCCAGGGCACACAAGGATACACAAGGAAACCCCGTGTTGCAAAACCACAAATAAACAAACAGATAATAACAATAAAAATATTTGAGAGTTCAAATAATTGACCTCATCCACAATAAAAAAATATAAAAATAAAAATATCAAAAGCTCTTGAATGGGGGCTGGAGAGATGGCTCAGCGGTTAAGAGCATTGCCTGCTCTTCCAAAGGTCCTGAGTTCAATTCCCAGCAACCACATGGTGGCTCACAACCATCTGTAATGGGGTCTGGTGCTCTCTTCTGGCCTTCAGACATACACAGAGAAAGAATATTGTATACATAATAAATAAATATTTATTTAAAAAAATGCATTTGAACGCATCGGCACAGGAGACCGCTTCCTAAATCTAACTCCAGTACAGAATATCGTCACTAACCCCACATCAGACAGAGGTCTGATCTCCAAAATATACAAAGAACTCAAGACATTGGTCATTTCAAGAACAAATAATCCAATTCACAAAATGGAGGTACAGACCTAAACAGAGAACTCTCAACCGAGAAATCTAAAATGGCTGAAAGACACTTAAGGAAATGTTCAACATCCTTAGTCATCAGAGATAGGTAAATCAAAACAGCTCTGAGATTCCACTTTATACCTGTAAGGATGGCCAAGATCAAAAACACTGATGACAACTTATGCTGGAGAGGATGTGGGGAAAAGGGAACACTGCTGCATTGCTGGTGGGAATGCAAGCTGGTACAGCCCCCTTTGGATGTCAGTGTGGCGATTTCTCAGAAAATTAGGAAACAACCTTCCTCAAGACCCAGCAATACCACTTTTAGGTATATATGTAAAGGATGCTCAATTGTGCCACAAGGACATGGGCTCAACTATGTTCATAGCAGCATTGTTTGTCATAGCCAGAACCTGGAAGTAGCCTAAATGCCCTCTGACTGAAGAATGGATGAGGAAAATGTGGTATACTTACACAATGGAGTACTTACTACACAGCAGAAAAGAATAATGACATCTTGAATTTTGCAGGCAAATGGATGAAGCTAGGAAACATCATTTTGAGGAAAGTAACCCAGACCCTAAAAGACAATTACCACATATACTCACTCATAAGTGATTTTTAAACATAAAGCTCACAAATCACAATCCCGGAGAACCTAGACAACAATGAGGACCCTAAGAGAGACATACATAGATCTAAAATACATGAGTAGTAGAAAAAGACAAGATCTCCTGAGAGCATGGGAACCTTGGGAGAGGGTTGAAGGGGAGACATGGAAGAGAGCAAAGAAAAATGTAGAGCTTAACAAAAATAAATATAAGAAACAAAGGCGGGTGGTGGTGGCACATTCTTTTAATCCCAGCACTTGGGAGGCAAAGGCAGGTGGATCTTTGTGAATTTGAGGCCAGCCTGGTCTACAAGGGTTAGTTCCAAAGCTACAGAGAAACCCTGTCGTGAAAAACCAAAAATAAATAAATAAATAAATAAATAGGCATGGATTTTTTTAAAAAAAATCAAACGCAAACTAAGTAGAAATAACTACTTTCGGTATGCCATTCAAGAATTAGGGAACCCTTTATGGGAGACACATGGGAGACACAGGCAGAAGGACATCTGTGAGTTAAAATCCAGACTCATCTACCAAGTGAGATCACAAGACTCATGCACTGTCTTATAGGTCCTAAACTCCCATGGTCCAGTTTCTAGGACCAAGGAGACAGTTGATAATGTCTCCTTCTTCTTTCTTTCCTTCCTTTTTTTGTGTGTGTGTGTGGGGGGGGGGGGGGGGTGTTTGGTTAAACTTTTATATATTTTTTTTTTATTTGGGTTGGGGGCCTCTCTATAAAGCCTGGAAATTCACAGATGTGCACCACAATAACCAGGGTCAGTTTCTTGTAGATTTAGTTTAATTTCAAATTTTGTTTGTATCTCTTGGTCTGCACCAAGTGTGTCCCTGTGGGGGTAGGGGGCAGGGAAGTTGTCCTATTTTAGAACATTTTATTTTACTTTTATTTGAGACAGTCTTTCTGGTTGTGTAGAACTTATTTTAATTTCAAATTTTTAAAGAATTTTTTTATGATTTATTTAACTTTATTTTATGTGCAGTCGTGTGAAACTGGATTTACAATCACTTATGAGCTGCTGCCTTGTGGGGGTTACATCTCAGGAGCACAAGAACCCAAATCTGTGCTGTACTCCCTGTCACCAAAAGAGGTCACTAGATCCCCACCATGTGGTTTCTGGACATTCCAGAAATTCCATCTCTCCAGTTCTCATTCTTTCATTGTTCCTCCTGCATGCCTGCGTCTAGTGAGAGAGTGGGCAACTTTCCTCCCTGCTTCTCTGTGTCTGTGTCTGTCACATCCTGGATAGCCAGAGTGCCCGCCATCTCTGCCTGAGATAGATGTGGCTGGCAGCCCTGGGGCTGGGGGAAAGGGAGAGAGTGGGTTCCCTGGAGAGCCTTGGGCAGAGGCTCTGTGGATTCCCTGCCGGAGGCCTCACTGCCTCTGAGGAGCCCGTGGGGGAGGGGGAAAGGGAAGGTCAACCAGAGAGTCCTGCCTGGCTTTTGCTTTGCTTTGTTTTTGTTTTTGTTTGTTTGTTTATTTTATTTTCAGCTGTGACCAGGTCTGGATCCAGGACAGACTCAAAAGCTAGAGAGAAATCCTGTCTCAGAAACCAAAAATAAATAAATACATAAATAAACACATAAACAAATACATAAACTAATAAATGAATGGATAGATAGATAGCCAGACAGAGAGAGAGATGATAAAACACCTTCAAGATCAGGGAGACCAAGGCTGGCAGATCACTGTAAGTTTAAAGCTACCTTGTTCTGCAGATTGAGATTCAGGACAGGTAAAGTGACACAGAGAAACCCTGTTTTCAAAAAAAGGTGGGGGCTGGAGAGATGGCTCTGCGGTTAAGAGTGCTGACTGCTCTTCCAGAGGACCCAGGTTCAATTCCTACCACCCACACGGCAGTCAACAGCTGTCTGTAACTCCAAGATCTGACACCCTCAGATAGACATACATGCAGGCAAAACACCAATGCCGATAAAATAAATTATTAGGAAAATAAATATATAAAAAAGGTTGTTTAGCCTTTAATCCCAGCATTAGGAGGCAGAGGCAGATGGCTCTCTGTGAGTCTGAGGCCAGTTTTGTCTACAAAGTGAGTCCCAGGGCATACGCATACAAGGGCACACAACGAAATCCTATGTTGAACAACCACAAATAAACAAACAAATAAAGAGATAATAACAATAAAAATATTTGAGAGTTCAAATAATTGACTTCATCCACAATAAAAGAATATAAAAATAAAAATATCAAACGCATTTGAACGCATCAGCACAGGAGACCGCTTCCTAAATAGAACCCCAGTAGCACAGACACTGAGAGAAACAATTAATAAGTGAGAGAGACCTCCTGAAACTGAAAAGCTTCTGTAAAGCAAAGAACACGGCCAACAAGACAAAATGACGGCCTTACAGAATGGAAAAAGATCTTCACTAACCCCACATCAGACAGAGGTCTGTCTGATCTCCAAAACATACAAAGAACACAAGACATTGGTCATCTCAAGAACAAATAATCTAACTCACAAAATGGAGTACAGACTTAAACAGAGAACTCTCAACCGAGGAATCTAAAATGGCTGAAAGACACTTAAGGAAATGTTCAACATGCTTAGTCATCAGAGAAATGCAAATCAAAACAAGTTTCTAGAAACAAGGAGACAGTTCATAATGTTTCTTTCTTCTTTTCTTCCTTCTTTTTTTTTTTTGGTTGAACTTTTATATATATATATATATATATATATATATATATATATATATTTTTTTTTTTTTTTTTTTTTTAATTTGGGATGGGGGCCTCTCTCCAAAACCTGGGAATTCACAGAGGTACACCTGTCTCTGTCTCTTGGATGATAGAATAAAAGATGTGCACCACAGTGACAATCCAACTAAGTTTTTAGTATCTCATTCTATTAATTTCATGTACATTTAGTTTCATTTCAAATTTTGTTTGTATCTCTTGGTCTGCACCCAAGTGTGTCCTTGGTGGGGGGGGGGGCATGGAAGGTGCCCTATTTCAGAACATTTTATTTAACTTTTATTTGAGACAGTCTTTCCAGTTGTGTAGAACTTAGTTTTCATTTCAAATTTTTAATGACCAGGAAGGATGAAAGCATTCAAAAGGACTGGTTCCATATCTGGCAGAGAGGCAGGTGGATCTCTGGGAGTTTGAGGCCAGCCTGGTCGACGAGGGCTAGTTCCAAAGACAGGCTCCAAAGCAACAGAGAAAACCCTGCCTTGAAAATCAAAACAAAAACACAAACAAAAATAAAAAACATAAATTAAATCTGTGAGAGAGAGAGAGAGAGAGAGAGAGAGAGGAGAGAGAGAGAGAGAGAGAGAGAGAGAGAGAGAAATGATTAAACAGGAAATAAGAAAAAAACCAAAACCATAATGTCACCAAGATTACAGCCTGGTTTATATAGTGAGTTAAAGGTATTATACAGAGAAACCCTGTACCAAAAAAATAATAAAAGAAGAAAACAGAAAAAAAAACAAGGAAGGAAGAAAAGAAGGAAAAAAGGAAAGAAGGAAGAAAAACTGGTGTTTTCCTTTTTTTCTTTGTTTATCTCAGGTTATTTTTTTTTTATTGCTGCCGCAGCAGCAGTATATTTTGGGCAGCTGCCTAGCTGGGTAATGGTGGCAGCACATTTCTTTATTCTCAGTTCTCAGCCCTCAGAGATCAGGAGAGGCAGAGGCAGGCAGATCGCTGTGAGTTTGAGGCTACCTTGTTCTGCAGGCAAAGCGACGACAGACACAGAGAAACTAAAAGTGTGTTTAGTACAGGCCTTTTATTCCGGCACTAGGAGGCAGAGGTAGAGGCAGGGAGGGGCAGCTAGATCTCTGTGAGTCTGAGGCCAGCCTTGTCTACAAAGTGAGTTCCAGGGCAAACAAGCATACAAAGGGAATCCCTATGTGGAAAAACCACAAATAAACAAATAATAATAATGATGATGATGATAATAATCTAAGAGCTCAATTAATTGACTTCACCCACAATTCAAAAATTAAAAAATAAAACAAAGAGTGTGTCTGACCGATCAGTGAAAGGACTATGTGGGCCAAGGGGCTGCCACAATTATGGATTGGTGAGAGGGAGGAAAGGAGGGAGGCAGCAAGGGCAGTTCCCAGTCACCTAAATGCCTTTCAAAGACATTTCACCATGGCAACCACTCGCTTGCTTTCTTGGGGTTTCTTTTCTTCAGTAGTTGTGTTTGTACAACCTACCCCACACCCCACTTCTCATACTAAATACAGAGTCTGGGAAAATTAAAGCAGCTGTGGAAAAATTCCCACTTGGATATCTTTTCCTGCCCAGTAAAACAAAAACGACTATAACAGGGCTGGAGAGATGGCTCAGAGGTTAAGAGCACTGACTGCTTTTCCAGAGGTCCTGAGTTCAATTCCCAGCAACCACATGGTGGCTTACAACCATCTATAATGAGACCTGGTGCCCCCTTCTGGCTTGCAGGCACACGTGGAAGGAATGCTATACACATAATATAATAAATAAATTTAAAAAAAAAAACGACTATAACAAAAATATGCATATCTAAAAAAAACAAAAAAATAAAATAAAAAAATACATATCTAAGCAGACCAATCAAGTTGTAGCCTCACCCTTTATTTTATTTATTTATTTATTTATTTATTTATTTATTTATTTATTTATTGGCTTTTCAAGACAAGTTTTCTCTGTAGCTTTGGTGCCTGTCCTGGAACTCCCAGAGATTTGCCTGCCTCTGCCTCCAGAGTGCTGGGATTAAAGGCGTGCACCACCACTGCCCGCCTTAGACTCACCCTTTAATGGTTCAGCAAGGAGTTCTAGCTGTTAGGAAGGGCTGGTGACCTTGAACTTTACTAGTCTCTGAAATCTGCCTTCTCACTTTTACCAGGTGCCCTCAGGGACAGGAGTGGAGGCCAGGGCCTGTAGCTTTGGCTTGTACATTTACTTCAATTTTAATTTTTTTGTCTTGTTTTTCGAAACAGGGTTTCCCTGGGTAACAGTCCTAGCTAATCTGGAACTAGCTCTTGTAGACCAGGCTGGCTTCCAACTCCCAAGAAATTCACCTGCCTCTGCCCCCTGTGTGCTGGGAATAAAGGCATGTGCCACCACCACATTTATTTAAACCTCTCTCTCGGTGTGCCTGTGTATGTGGGGGAGACAGGGAAGGTGTCATATTTCCAAACATTTTCAAAAAGATTGTATTTGCAGCATAAGTGTTCAGAAAGAAGAAGTCCTGGGCCATGTAGTAAAATAGTTTGTCTGAAACACAAATAAAAAGACAGGTCCTGTCTCAAAAAAAAAAAAAAAAATCAAATTAAAATGTGAAATAAAACAAAGAAGGGGCTTTTTGTTTTGTTTTGTTTTCTATGAAACCTGAAAATGGCTGAATTCAACAATTATCCAACTTCAGCAAGAAGGTACTGTTTCCCAGCTTCAACCAGAAAACAGCAAATATGCACATCTAGGCCCTGTCAACAGAAGAGGGCACTAGATTTCCACCATGTGGTTTCTGGAAAGTCCAGAAATTCCATCTCTCCATTTCTGATTCTTTCAATCACTGCAGGCAGGCCTGCATTTAGTGAGAGAGTGGACACCACTCCTCGTTCCTTCCTGTTTCTCACGTGTTCATGTCATAAACACGCGCACATGTGTTTATGGGGTGGCTTTTGAACTAACCAAGATGACTGGTTCCATATCTGGCAGAGAGGCAGTTGGATCTCTGGGAGTTTGAGGACAGCCTGGTCGACAAGAGCTAGTTCTAAGACAACAGAGAAACCATGCCTTGAAAATCAAAACCAAAACACAAACAAAAATAAATAAATAAATGAATGAATAAATAAATACATAAAATAAAACATGAATTAAATGAGAAAGAGAGAGGGAGAAGAAATGTCAATTTGTCAATTTTCAGACCAGAAATAAGAAAAAACAAAACCATAATGTCACCAAGATGACAGCCTGGTTTATATAGTGAGTTAAAGGTATTATACAGAGAAACCAAAAATAAAAAATAATAAAAGAAGAAAACAGGAAGGAAGGAAGGAAGGAAGGAAGGAAGGAAGGAAGGAAGGAAAAATAGGTGCTTTCCTTTTTTTCTTTGTTTATCTCAGGTTATTTATTTTTATTTAATTTTTTTCTAAAATTGCAGCAGCAGCAGTATATTTTGGGCAGCTGACTACTATCATGGAAGCGTTCAGAAAGAAGTCCTGGGCCATGTAGTGAGATAGATTGTCTGGAGCATAAATAAAAAGCCAATTCCTGTCTCAAAAAAAGAAAAAAAAATCAAGTTAAAATGTGAAATAATAAAATAAATAAGGGTGGTTTTTTGTTTGTTTTTTTTTTTTTTTTTTGCAATGAGTGAATTCAAGTCAACAACTTTCAATTTCCCAACTCCAACAGGAAAGGCTGCAGATATCCATATCAAAGAGGTCCAGTGGAGCTGTAGCCACACCCTTTAATGCTTGTGTCCCAAGGACACAGAGTTTAGGAAAGAAATGATCTTGATCTTTTTTTCAGGAGATCTGAAAACTCAAAACAGCAACCAAACACACACCAAGTAGGAAGAAATGACAGAGAGGCAGGGGGAGTTCAAGGCCAGCCTCACCTACCAAGGACATTCCAGGACTGTTCCTAGATAAACCCTGTCCTCACAAAACCAAAACACACACACACACACACACACACACACACACACACACACACACACACACACAAAACCCAGAAGAATAAGGAAAGTGTTCCTGAAACACCACAAACCAGCTAGATTGCACTTAATAGCAATCAAAAGTGGGTGAAATATAAAATGGAGAGAAATTCTTTGATGAAATCCAACCCTCTTTCTTGGTCAAAGCTGTACAGCCAATAGAACTAGAGGGAGGGAACATGTGTCCATCTCTCAATAAAAAAAGAAAAAAGGCTAGAATCTCACTGTGAGCGTAAAAGATGAAAATCTTACAGCTGACACCATCCAGTCTCAAGTTAGAAAAACTTGAAATGATGCAACAGGAGACAGACAGTTTCCCAATGAACTCTTGCTATTCTCCTGGGGAAGTTTTGTTCCTGAGGGTTTTTTTTTTTTTTTTTTTTGATTTTTCGAGACAGGGTTTCTCTGTAGCTTTGGAGCCTGTCCTGGCACTAGCTCTTCTAGACCAGGCTGGCCTCGAACTCACAGAGATCCACCTGCCTCTGCCTCCCAAGTGCTGGGATTAAAGGCGTGCACCACCACCGCCGGCTCTGAGGGTTTTTGGAACAACTAAAATCCCTCTTATCTTTTTGTTTTGTTTTGTTTTCCATGCCCCCTCAGAGGACACCTGGATGTTTTTTAAGGATTTGGTTTTATTTTATTTAAGTATTTTGTTCCTCAGACATAACTCTGAAAACACTAATACGTAATAGCCAGTTTCTATTCAGTTCAGTTCAGATTTTTACCAAAACCTCCTGTCTGGCATGTCTCTTTCTTTGTTGAGTTCCTGTACTTACAGAAGCCAAGAGATAGCTGGCAGCCATCCATAGAAAATGCCCTCTCCCTTTGAACACGGCCCTCCTTTGGTCTGAGTTTCTCACACAGCTCTGATGATGCAGGAGGATGCCAAGGGCCCAGTTGGTGCCTCAGCCCGATGCCTGCATCTGTGCCTTGGCAGCAGCTATTCATGTCTTGCCACTCAGAGTCAAATTCCCTTAAGTTTAGCCTTCCCTAAGTGCTTGTTCACTTCAGAGGACTCAACCCTCATCTTCCGTGTCCTCCTGGCCTAATTTCTCATATTACTGATTTACTGAGTATGAATCAGTAATATGAGATGTTCCGGAGAGGGAGGAAGGGACATTCATGAAAAAAGTGAGTGTTCAACTAACTAACTCCCCATGGGTGAAGGAAGTAGTGAAAGGATTTTAATGAAGCAGAGAGAAATGTCTGGTTTTGGAAGGAGGAAATCCTGAATGGCTCCCTCTGTGTCGCAGGAGAGACTCCTGGAAAGGAAACCTCAGGTTTCCGGTCAGTCGGTCGGTTGGTCAGTTCGGGGAGAAATATTAGCAAGGAGGTAAAGGCCGTGCCTCACGACATCAGCAGTCCCTTCTCTGGAAATTCTACGGTATCCCGGAGAGCTCTCGGAATTTTGTGATGTCACTCGTGTCCTAGAAACGCCAAGTGCCCTCAAGATACACTCTCTCGGTGCCTATAAGACTCAGTTCTAGACATGTTGTCTAGAGAATGGAGATCATGGAGAGGCCAGAGGGAGGAAGAAGAAAGCTGACCTCAGATCTCAGAGGAAAACACGGAGAAATAATTAGTGGTCCTGGGGAAGACGAAGTGAGTTCACCACTAGCAGGGACTAGAGAGATTTCTGGATGTGATGGCTTTGAGACTTCCAGGGCTAGGGCTCAGGAACTGGGAGGTTTCTGGAATGAAATAGGTCTGTCTTGTTTCTCTGAGTTCCTAAAGGGCCAACCCACATCAAAGATTCACGATAGTTGATTTGACAAAGTCGGGAATTGACAAGGAGTGCGGAAGGAGTCAGTGAGATTTCAATACCAGCACTGCACACACACACCCCCCCCCCCCCCCCCCCGGTCCTTTTCGTTGTGTAGCAATAATAATAGAGAAGGGGGAAT
>NW_024543849.1:0-92174 GCF_018167655.1 Microtus oregoni | reverse complement strand
AGATCTCAGAGGAAAACACGGAGAAATAATTAGTGGTCCTGGGGAAGACGAAGTGAGTTCACCACTAGCAGGGACTAGAGAGATTTCTGGATGTGATGGCTTTGAGACTTCCAGGGCTAGGGCTCAGGAACTGGGAGGTTTCTGGAATGAAATAGGTCTGTCTTGTTTCTCTGAGTTCCTAAAGGGCCAACCCACATCAAAGATTCACGATAGTTGATTTGACAAAGTCGGGAATTGACAAGGAGTGCGGAAGGAGTCAGTGAGATTTCAATACCAGCACTGCACATCACCCCCCCTCCCCTGGTCCTGTTCGTTGTGTAGCAATAATAATAGAGAAAGGGGAGTAGCGCTCTGCCAAAACCCGTATTTTTTTTTTAAATATTTATTTATTTATTTATTAAGTATACAATATTCTGTCTGTGTGTATGTCTGCAGGCCAGAAGAGGGCACCAGACCTCTTTACAGATGGTTGTGAGCCACCATGTGGTTGCCGGGAATTGAACTCAGGACCTTTGGAAGAGCAGGCAATGCTCTTAACCACTGAGCCATCTCTCCAGCCCCCCGTATTTTTTTTTTTAATAGTCCAGGTGTGTTATTTCTTTTTGTACATCAGGCCATGAATTCGTAGGGAATGGGCTCCAGCAGCTCAGGCTCCTTCCTGTTAGTCCTCGCGAAGTGTGCTTCTCTGGGTTCGCTTGAGCTGAACCCAGGTGCCCTTCTCTTTGTCTTCCTTTTCCTTCTGGTTGTTCTCCTTCACCCGCTTCAGAAAGCTGTCTCTGCTCTTCGAGTGCTTGATGTGTTCAATCCGCACATTAATTCTCTTGGCAAGAATCTTGCCCTTAACTGGCTTGTTTACAATGATGCCCACAGCATGCTGGGTGACATTGTAGACTCTTCCGGTTTTGCCGTGGTAACATTTATGGGGCATTCCTTTTTGAACAGTGCCCATTCCCTTGATGTCTATAATATCGCCCTTCTTGTAGATTCGTGGCCAAAGGAACAACTCCATGTTTCCTAAAGGGCCTAGAAGAACATATAGCGAGTGCCCCTCCTCTTTCCCTTTGTGTTTGTCATTTTGGCGAGTTACTGAAAGATGGCTACCGCGGCCGAAAGGCCCAAAGCCCATATTTTACCATGCCTTATATCACAGCCATTAGCAGGGTTGAGGCATCAAGTGCTGCAGTCAGTCTGACTCCTGTGGTCCCCTAAGGTTTCTAGCTTCCCAGTTATGAATGACACCCTGGTCTCCAGTTCAGCTTGAGAGCTCTTTAAGAGCCAATGGATGAGAGAGTGGGAAAAGACTGCCTTTTTTTTTTCTTTTTCCATTTCTTTCTTTCTTTCTTTTGCTGTTTTGTTTTGTTTTTCAAGAAAGGGTTTCTTTGTGTATCTTGGGCTGTCCTAAAACTCACTCTGTAAATCAGGCCATCTTTGAATTCACAGAGATCTGTGTGTGTGCTGTGATTAAAGGCATGCACACACCACAGCCCGGCTGAGACTGCAATTTCTTGTTAGCTCTGGGTAAGTGACAATGGCTCTGTGTTGTGAATCTCTGTGAATCCAGACTATGTTATGTCCTTCAATGACATGAGTCTGAAGCATCAAGCACCCATCCCTATACTCCCTGAGGTCTCTGAAGTCACGGTGCATCCTTAAAGGCTTAGAAAGCTTTTCCCTGGTTCACCTTTGTGTGTGTGTGTGTGTGTGTGTGTGTGTGTGTTTTGTTCTATCTAGGAGAAGCACCATAGCAGTTGCATAGTGACTGAGAAATTTGATTTTTAGGAAATGATTTTTCATACCTGTGAGTGGTCTCTCCATAGCCACTCATCTTTTCTTAAACTTGAGTATAGGAATGAATGAATGAATGATCCCTCCCTCCCTCCCTCCCTCCCTCCCTCCCTCTCTCTTCATGAGAACGAGTATCTGGTCTTGCATTGAGGGCTCCCCAGTTCTCAGCATCTCCAGCCCAACCTGTCACAAGCTGATCACACATTTGCAAACTTGGGATATATTCTGCTGAATTTTTGGGATAATGAATTTCATCAACTATGGGACTAACTTTGTTCTGACAGGACACTCACAATCTCTCCTCATCACACCCACATAGTGTAACAACTTTGTGGTTCCTCCATAATGTGCTTATTTCTGTCAGGGAACTGAAAGCCAGCCAGCCAGCCAGCCAGCCAGCCAGCCAGCCAACACTATCTACAAAGCTACAGAGAAACCCTGTTGTGAAAAACCAAAAATAAATAAATAAATAGGCATGGATTTTTTTTAAAAAATCAAACGCAAACTAAGTAGAAATAACTACTTTCAGTATGCCATTCAAGAATTAGGGAACCCTTTATCCCAGCACGTGGGAGACACAGGCAGAAGGACATCTGTGAGTTAAAATCCAGACTCATCTACCAAGTGAGATCACAAGACTCGTGCACTGTCTTATAGGTCCTAAACTCCCATGGTCCAGTTTCTAGGGTTGGGGGCCTCTCTATAAAGCCTGGAAATTCACAGAGGTCCACCTGCCTCTGTCTCTTTGATGATAGAATAAAAGATGTGCACCACAATAACCAGGGTCAGTTTCTTGTAGATTTAGTTTAATTTCAAATTTTGTTTGTATCTCTTGGTCTGCACCAAGTGTGTCCCTGTGGGGGTGGGGGGCAGGGAAGTTGTCCTATTTTAGAACATTTTATTTTACTTTTATTTGAGACAGTCTTTCTGGTTGTGTAGAACTTATTTTAATTTCAAATTTTTAAAGAATTTTTTTATGATTTATTTAACTTTATTTTATGTGCAGTCGTGTGAAACTGGATTTACAATCACTTATGAGCTGCTGCCTTGTGGGGGTTACATCTCAGGAGCACAAGAACCCAAATCTGTGCTGTACTCCCTGTCACCAAAAGAGGTCACTAGATCCCCACCATGTGGTTTCTGGACATTCCAGAAATTCCATCTCTCCAGTTCTCATTCTTTCATTGTTCCTCCTGCATGCCTGCGTCTAGTGAGAGAGTGGGCAACTTTCCTCCCTGCTTCTCTGTGTCTGTGTCTGTCACATCCTGGATAGCCAGAGTGCCCGCCACCTCTGCCTGAGATAGATGTGGCTGGCAGCCCTGGGGCTGGGGGAAAGGGAGAGAGTGGGTTCCCTGGAGAGCCTTGGGCAGAGGCTCTGTGGATTCCCTGCCGGAGGCCTCACTGCCTCTGAGGAGCCCATGGGGGAGGGGGAAAGGGAAGGTCAACCAGAGAGTCCTGCCTGGCTTTTGCTTTGCTTTGTTCTTGTTTTTGTTTGTTTGTTTATTTTATTTTCAGGTACAGCTGTGACCAGGTCTGGATCCAGGACAGACTCAAAAGCTAGAGAGAAATCCTGTCTCAGAAAACAAAAATAAATAAATACATAAATAAACACATAAACAAATACATAAACTAATAAATGAATGGATAGATAGATAGATAGATAGATAGATAGATAGCCAGACAGAGAGAGAGATGATAAAACACCTTCAAGATCAGGGAGACCAAGGCTGGCAGATCACTGTAAGTTTAAAGCTACCTTTTTCTGCAGATTGAGATTCAGGACAGGCAAAGTGACATAGAGAAACCCTGTTTTCAAAAAAAAGGTGGGGGCTGGAGAGATGGCTCTGCGGTTAAGAGTGCTGACTGCTCTTCCAGAGGACCCAGGTTCAATTCCTACCACCCACATGGCAGTCAACAGCTGTCTGTAACTCCAAGATCTGACACCCTCAGATAGACATACATGCAGGCAAAACACCAATGCCGACAAAATAAATTATTAGGAAAATAAATATATAAAAAAGGTTGTTTAGCCTTTAATCCCAGCATTAGGAGGCAGAGGCAGATGGCTCTCTGTGAGTCTGAGGCCAGTTTTGTCTACAAAGTGAGTCCCAGGGCATACGCATACAAGGGCACACAACAAAACCCTATGTTGAACAACCACAAATAAACAAACAAATAAAGAGATAATAACAATAAAAATATTTGAGAGTTCAAATAATTGACTTCATCCACAATAAAAGAATATAAAAATAAAAATATCAAACGCATTTGAACGCATCAGCACAGGAGACCGCTTCCTAAATAGAACCCCAGTAGCACAGACACTGAGAGAAACAATTAATAAGTGAGAGAGACCTCCTGAAACTGAAAAGCTTCTGTAAAGCAAAGAACACGGCCAACAAGACAAAATGACGGCCTTACAGAATGGAAAAAGATCTTCACTAACCCCACATCAGACAGAGGTCTGTCTGATCTCCAAAACATACAAAGAACACAAGACATTGGTCATCTCAAGAACAAATAATCTAATTCACAAAATGGAGTACAGACTTAAACAGAGAACTCTCAACCGAGGAATCTAAAATGGCTGAAAGACACTTAAGGAAATGTTCAACATGCTTAGTCATCAGAGAAATGCAAATCAAAACAAGTTTCTAGAAACAAGGAGACAGTTCATAATGTTTCTTTCTTCTTTTCTTCCTTCTTTTTTTTTAAATTTGGGATGGGGGCCTCTCTCCAAAACCTGGGAATTCACAGAGGTACACCTGTCTCTGTCTCTTGGATGATAGAATAAAAGATGTGCACCACAGTGACAATCCAACTAAGTTTTTAGTATCTCATTCTGTTAATTTCATGTACATTTAGTTTCATTTCAAATTTTGTTTGTATCTCTTGGTCTGCACCCAAGTGTGTCCTTGGTGGGGGGGGCAGGGAAGGTGCCCTATTTCAGAACATTTTACTTAACTTTTATTTGAGACAGTCTTTCCAGTTGTGAAGAACTTAGTTTCATTTCAAATTTTTAATGACCAGGAAGGATGAAAGCATTCAAAAGGACTGGTTCCATATCTGGCAGAGAGGCAGGTGGATCTCTGGGAGTTTGAGGCCAGCCTGGTCGACGAGAGCTAGTTCCAAAGACAGGCTCCAAAGCAACAGAGAAAACCCTGCCTTGAAAATCAAAACAAAAACACAAACAAAAATAAAAAACATAAATTAAATCTCTGTATGTGTGTGTGTGTGAGAGAGAGAGAGAGAGAGAGAGAGAGAGAGAGAGAGAGAGAGAGAGAGAGAGAGAGAGAGAGAAATGATTAAACAGGAAATAAGAAAAAACACAAAACCATAATGTCACCAAGATGACAGCCTGGTTTATATAGTGAGTTAAAGGTATTATACAGAGAAACCCTGTACCAAAAAAATAATAAAAGAAGAAAACAGAAAAAAAACAAGGAAGGAAGAAAAGAAGGAAAAAAGGAAAGAAGGAAGAAAAACTGGTGTTTTCCTTTTTTTCTTTGTTTATCTCAGGTTATTTTTTTTTTTTTTTATTGCTGCCGCAGCAGCAGTATATTTTGGGCAGCTGCCTAGCTGGGTAATGGTGGCAGCACATTTCTTTATTCTCAGTTCTCAGCCCTCAGAGATCAGGAGAGGCAGAGGCAGGCAGATCGCTGTGAGTTTGAGGCTACCTTGTTCTGCAGGCAAAGCGACGACAGACACAGAGAAACTAAAAGTGTGTTTAGTACAGGCCTTTTATTCCGGCACTAGGAGGCAGAGGTAGAGGCAGGGGCAGCTAGATCTCTGTGAGTCTGAGGCCAGCCTTGTCTACAAAGTGAGTTCCAGGGCAAACAAGCATACAAAGGGAATCCCTATGTAGAAAAACCACAAATAAACAAATAATAATAATGATGATGATGATGATAATCTAAGAGCTCAATTAATTGACTTCACCCACAATTCAAAAATTAAAAAATAAAACAAAGAGTGTGTCTGACCGATCAGTGAAAGGACTATGTGGGCCAAGGGGCTGCCACAATTATGGATTGGTGAGAGGGAGGAAAGGAGGGAGGCAGCAAGGGCAGTTCCCAGTCACCTAAATGCCTTTCAAAGACATTTCACCATGGCAACCACTCGCTTGCTTTCTTGGGGTTTCTTTTCTTCAGTAGTTGTGTTTGTACAACCTACCCCACACCCCACTTCTCATCCTAAATACAGAGTCTGAGAAAATTAAAGCAGCTGTGGAAAAATTCCCACTTGGATATCTTTTCCTGCCCAGTAAAACAAAAACGACTATAACAGGGCTGGAGAGATGGCTCAGAGGTTAAGAGCACTGACTGCTTTTCCAGAGGTCCTGAGTTCAATTCCCAGCAACCACATGGTGGCTTACAACCATCTATAATGAGACCTGGTGCCCCCTTCTGGCTTGCAGGCACACGTGGAAGGAATGCTATACACATAATATAATAAATAAATTTAAAAAAAAAAAACGACTATAACAAAAATATGCATATCTAAAAAAAACAAAAAAATAAAAAAAATACATATCTAAGCAGACCAATCAAGTTGTAGCCTCACCCTTTATTTTATTTATTTATTTATTTATTTATTTATTTATTTATTGGCTTTTCAAGACAAGTTTTCTCTGTAGCTTTGGTGCCTGTCCTGGAACTCCCAGAGATTTGCCTGCCTCTGCCTCCAGAGTGCTGGGATTAAAGGCGTGCGCCACCACTGCCTGCCTTAGACTCACCCTTTAATGGTTCAGCAAGGAGTTCTAGCTGTTAGGAAGGGCTGGTGACCTTGAACTTTACTAGTCTCTGAAATCTGCCTTCTCACTTTTACCAGGTGCCCTCAGGGACAGGAGTGGAGGCCAGGGCCTGTAGCTTTGGCTTGTACATTTACTTCAATTTTAATTTTTTTGTCTTGTTTTTCGAAACAGGGTTTCCCTGGGTAACAGTCCTAGCTGATCTGGAACTAGCTCTTGTAGACCAGGCTGGCTTCCAACTCCCAAGAAATTCACCTGCCTCTGCCCCCTGTGTGCTGGGAATAAAGGCATGTGCCACCACCACATTTATTTAAACCTCTCTCTTGGTGTGCCTGTGTATGTGGGGGAGACAGGGAAGGTGTCATATTTCCAAACATTTTCATAACTGCACTTAGCACTGCACTCTTTTACATTTTATTTTACTTTTAGTTGAGACAGTGTTTCCACTTGTGTAGTTTAATTTCAATTTCTTAAAGAATTTTTTTTTATGATTTATTTAACCATGCAGGTGCTGGGAATTGAACCCAATTTCTCAGGAAGAGCCCAGAAACTAGCTCTCCAGGCTCTTAATTTAAAAGTTTATTTATGTGTCTCTGGGTGTGCCTGTGCCTGTGATTGTGTTTGGTGTGTGTGTGGGGGGGGTATATTTTGACCTCACCAGATGAAGGCATTCAAGAGCACTGGCTCCATATCTGGCAGAGGCAGGATCTCTGGGAGTTTTAGGCCAGCCTGGTCTACAAGAAAGGAGCTAGTTCCAAGAACAGTCTCCAAATCAGCAGAGAAACCCTGTCTCATAAAGCAAAACACAAAACCAAACAAGAAATAAATAAATTGAGAGAGAGAGAGAAAGCGAGAGAGAGAGAGAGAGAGAGAGAGAGAGAGAGAGAGAGAGAAGAAATGTGGATTTACAGATAGAAAATAAGAATAAAAAGAGAACGTTACCAACAAGACAGCCTGGACTATAAACTGAGTTCCAGGACAGCTAGGGCTGTTACACAGAGAAATCGTGCCTCAAAAAATACTAAAAGAAGAGAAAAAAAAAAAGCAAGCAAGAAAATGCAGGGTTTTTTTCCCCTTTTTTGTCTTTGTTAATTCCAGGCCATTCATTTTAATTTTACTTTTTCTTTTAAGATTATATTTTCAGGGGCTGTAGAGATGGCTCAGAGGTTAAGAGCACTGACTGTTCTTCCAAAGGTCCTGAGTTCAATTCCTAGCAACAATATGGTGGCTCACAACCATCTGTAATGGGGTCTTCTGGCCTGCAGTCATGCATGGAAGGAGTGCTGTATACATAATAAATAATTAATTTAAAAAAAAGATTGTATTTGCAGCATAAGTGTTCAGAAAGAAGAAGTCCTGGGCCATGTAGTAAAATAGTTTGTCTGAAACACAAATAAAAAGACAGGTCCTGTCTCAAAAACCAAAAAAAAAAAAAAAAAAAAAACAAATTAAAATGTGAAATAAAACCAAGAAGGGGCTTTTTGTTTTGTTTTGTTTTCTATGAAACCTGAAAATGGCTGAATTCAACAATTATCCAACTTCAGCAAGAAGGTACTGTTTCCCAGCTTCAACCAGAAAACAGCAAATATGCACATCTAGGCCCTGTCAACAGAAGAGAGCACTAGATTTCCATCATGTGGTTTCTGGAAAGTCCAGAAATTCCATCTCTCCATTTCTGATTCTTTCAATCACTGCAGGCAGGCCTGCATTTAGTGAGAGAGTGGACACCACTCCTCGTTCCTTCCTGTTTCTCACGTGTTCATGTCATAAACACGCGCACATGTGTTTATGGGGTGGCATTTGAACTAACCAAGATGAATGGTTCCATATCTGGCAGAGAGGCAGTTGGATCTCTGGGAGTTTGAGGACAGCCTGGTCGACAAGAGCTAGTTCTAAGACAACAGAGAAACCATGCCTTGAAAATCAAAACCAAAACACAAACAAAAATAAATAAATAAATAAATAAATAAATAAATACATAAAATAAAACATGAATTAAATGAGAAAGAGAGAGGGAGAAGAAATGTCAATTTGTCAATTTTCAGACCAGAAATAAGAAAAAACAAAACCATAATGTCACCAAGATGACAGCCTGGTTTATATAGTGAGTTAAAGGTATTATACAGAGAAACCAAAAATAAAAAATAATAAAAGAAGAAAACAGGAAGGAAGGAAGGAAGGAAGGAAGGAAGGAAGGAAGGAAAAATAGGTGCTTTCCTTTTTTTCTTTGTTTATCTCAGGTTATTTATTTTTATTTAATTTTTTTTCTAAAATTGCAGCAGCAGCAGTATATTTTGGGCAGCTGACTACTATCATGGAAGCGTTCAGAAAGAAGTCCTGGGCCATGTAGTGAGATAGATTGTCTGGAGCATAAATAAAAAGCCAATTCCTGTCTCAAAAAAAGAAAAAAAAATCAAGTTAAAATGTGAAATAATAAAATAAATAAGGGTGGTTTTTTTTTGTTTCTTGTTTTTTTTTGTTTGTTTTTTGTTTTTTTGTTTTTTTTTTTTTTTTGCAATGAGTGAATTCAAGTCAACAACTTTCAGTTTCCCAACTCCAACAGGAAAGGCTGCAGATATCCATATCAAAGAGGTCCAGTGGAGCTGTAGCCACACCCTTTAATGCTTGTGTCCCAAGGACACAGAGTTTAGGAAAGAAATGATCTTGATCTTTTTTTCAGGAGATCTGAAAACTCAAAACAGCAACCAAACACACACCAAGTAGGAAGAAATGACAGAGAGGCAGGGGGAGTTCAAGGCCAGCCTCACCTACCAAGGACATTCCAGGACTGTTCCCTAGATAAACCCTGTCTCACAAAACCAACCAAACACACACACACACACACACACACACACACACACACACACACAACCCAGAAGAATAAGGAAAGTGTTCCTGAAACACCACAAACCAGCTAGATTGCACTTAATAGCAATCAAAAGTGGGTGAAATATAAAATGGAGAGAAATTCTTTGATGAAATCCAACCCTCTTTCTTGGTCAAAGCTGTACAGCCAATAGAACTAGAGGGAGGGAACATGTGTCCATCTCTCAATAAAAAAAGAAAAAAGGCTAGAATCTCACTGTGAGCGTAAAAGATGAAAATCTTACAGCTGATACCATCCAGTCTCAAGTTAGAAAAACTTGAAACGATGCAACAGGAGACAGACAGTTTCCCAATGAACTCTTGCTATTCTCCAGGGGAAGTTTTGTTCCTGAGGGTTTTTTTTTTTTTTTTTGATTTTTCGAGACAGGGTTTCTCTGTAGCTTTGGAGCCTGTCCTGGCACTAGCTCTTCTAGACCAGGCTGGCCTCGAACTCACAGAGATCCACCTGCCTCTGTCTCCCAAGTGTTGGGATAAAGGCATGCGCCACCACCGCCCGGCTCTGAGGGTTTTTGGAACAACTAAAATCCCTCTTATCTTTTTGTTTTGTTTTGTTTTCCATGCCCCCTCAGAGGACACCTGGATGTTTTTTAAGGATTTGGTTTTATTTTATTTAAGTATTTTGTTCCTCAGACATAACTCTGAAAACACTAATACGTAATAGCCAGTTTCTATTCAGTTCAGTTCAGATTTTTACCAAAACCTCCTGTCTGGCATGTCTCTGTCTTTGTTGAGTTCCTGTACTTACAGAAGCCAAGAGATAGCTGGCAGCCATCCATAGAAAATGCCCTCTCCCTTTGAACACGGCCCTCCTTTGGTCTGAGTTTCTCACACAGCTCTGATGATGCAGGAGGATGCCAAGGGCCCAGTTGGTGCCTCAGCCCGATGCCTGCATCTGTGCCTTGGCAGCAGCTATTCATGTCTTGCCACTCAGAGTCAAATTCCCTTAAGTTTAGCCTTCCCTAAGTGCTTGTTCACTTCAGAGGACTCAACCCTCATCTTCCGTGTCCTCCTGGCCTAATTTCTCATATTACTGATTTACTGAGTATGAATCAGTCATATGAGATGTTCCGGAGAGGGAGGAAGGGACATTCATGAAAAAAGTGAGTGTTCAACTAACTAACTCCCCATGGGAGAAGGAAGTAGTGAAAAGATTTTAATGAAGCAGAGAGAAATTTCTGGTTTTGGAAGGAGGAAATCCTGAATGGCTCCCTCTGTGTCGCAGGAGAGACTCCTGGAAAGGAAACCTCAGGTTCCGGTCAGTCGGTCGGTTGGTCAGTTCGGGGAGAAATATTAGCAAGGAGGTAAAGGCCGTGCCTCACGACATCAGCAGTCCCTTCTCTGGAAATTCTACGGTATCCCGGAGAGCTCTCGGAATTTTGTGATGTCACTCGTGTCCTAGAAATGCCAAGTGTCCTCAAGATACACTCTCTCGGTGCCTATAAGACTCAGTTCTAGACATGTTGTCTAGAGAATGGAGATCATGGAGAGGCCAGAGGGAGGAAGAAGAAAGCTGACCTCAGATCTCAGAGGAAAACACGGAGAAATAATTAGTGGTCCTGGGGAAGACGAAGTGAGTTCACCACTAGCAGGGACTAGAGAGATTTCTGGATGTGATGGCTTGGAGACTTCCAGGGCTAGGGCTCAGGAACTGGGAGGTTTCTGGAATGAAATAGGTCTGTCTTGTTTCTCTGAGTTCCTAAAGGGCCAACCCACATCAAAGATTCACGATAGTTGATTTGACAAAGTCGGGAATTGACAAGGAGTGCGGAAGGAGTCAGTGAGATTTCAATACCAGCACTGCACATCACGCCCCCCCTGGTCCTTTTCGTTGTGTAGCAATAATAATAGAGAAAGGGGAGTAGCGCTCTGCCAAAGCCCGTATTTTTTTTTAAATATTTATTTATTTATTTATTAAGTATACAATATTCTGTCTGTGTGTATCTGCAGGCCAGAAGAGGGCACCAGACCTCTTTACAGATGGTTGTGAGCCACCATGTGGTTGCCGGGAATTGAACTCAGGACCTTTGGAAGAGCAGGCAATGCTCTTAACCACTGAGCCATCTCTCCAGCCCCCCGTATTTTTTTTTAATAGTCCAGGTGTGTTATTTCTTTTTGTACATCAGGCCATGAATTCGTAGGGAATGGGCTCCAGCAGCTAAGGCTCCTTCCTGTTAGTCCTCGCGAAGTGTGCTTCTCTGGGTTCGCTTGAGCTGAACCCAGGTGCCCTTCTCTTTGTCTTCCTTTTCCTTCTGGTTGTTCTCCTTCACCCGCTTCAGAAAGCTGTCTCTGCTCTTCGAGTGCTTGATGTGTTCAATCCGCACATTAATTCTCTTGGCAAGAATCTTGCCCTTAACTGGCTTGTTTACAATGATGCCCACAGCATGCTGGGTGACATTGTAGACTCTTCCGGTTTTGCCGTGGTAACATTTATGGGGCATTCCTTTTTGAACAGTGCCCATTCCCTTGATGTCTATAATATCGCCCTTCTTGTAGATTCGTGGCCAAAGGAACAACTCCATGTTTCCTAAAGGGCCTAGAGAACATATAGCGAGTGCCCCTCCTCTTTCCCTTTGTGTTTGTCATTTTGGCGAGTTACTGAAAGATGGCTACCGCGGCCGAAAGGCCCAAAGCCCATATTTTACCATGCCTTATATCACAGCCATTAGCAGGGTTGAGGCATCAAGTGCTGCAGTCAGTCTTACTCCTGTGGTCCCCTAAGGTTTCTAGCTTCCCAGTTATGAATGACACCCTGGTCTCCAGTTCAGCTTGAGAGCTCTTTAAGAGCCAATGGATGAGAGAGTGGGAAAAGACTGCCTTTTTTTTTTTCTTTTTCCATTTCTTTCTTTCTTTCTTTTGCTGTTTTGTTTTGTTTTTCAAGAAAGGGTTTCTTTGTGTATCTTGGGCTGTCCTAAAACTCACTCTGTAAATCAGGCCATCTTTGAATTCACAGAGATCTGTGTGTGTGCTGTGATTAAAGGCATGCACACACCACAGCCCGGCTGAGACTGCAATTTCTTGTTAGCTCTGGGTAAGTGACAATGGCTCTGTGTTGTGAATCTCTGTGAATCCAGACTATGTTATGTCCTTCAATGACATGAGTCTGAAGCATCAAGCACCCATCCCTATACTCCCTGAGGTCTCTGAAGTCACGGTGCATCCTTAAAGGCTTAGAAAGCTTTTCCCTGGTTCACCTTTGTGTGTGTGTGTGTGTGTGTGTGTTTTGTTCTATCTAGGAGAAGCACCATAGCAGTTGCATAGTGACTGAGAAATTTGATTTTTAGGAAATGATTTTTCATATCTGTGAGTGGTCTCTCCATAGCCACTCATCTTTTCTTAAACTTGAGTATAGGAATGAATGAATGAATGATCCCTCCCTCCCTCCCTCCCTCCCTCCATCCCTCCCTCCCTCTCTCTTCATGGGAACGAGTATCTGGTCTTGCATTGAGGGCTCCCCAGTTCTCAGCATCTCCAGCCCAACCTGTCACAAGCTGATCACACATTTGCAAACTTGGGATATATTCTGCTGAATTTTTGGGATAATGAATTTCATCAACTATGGGACTAACTTTGTTCTGACAGGACACTCACAATCTCTCCTCATCACACCCACATAGTGTAACAACTTTGTGGTTCCTCCATAATGTGCTTATTTCTGTCAGGGAACTGAAAGCCAGCCAGCCAGCCAGCCAGCCAGCCAGCCAGCCAGCCAACACTATCTACAAAGCTACAGAGAAACCCTGTCGTGAAAAACCAAAAATAAATAAATAAATAGGCATGGATTTTTTTTAAAAAATCAAACGCAAACTAAGTAGAAATAACTACTTTCAGTATGCCATTCAAGAATTAGGGAACCCTTTATCCCAGCACGTGGGAGACACAGGCAGAAGGACATCTGTGAGTTAAAATCCAGACTCATCTACCAAGTGAGATCACAAGACTCGTGCACTGTCTTATAGGTCCTAAACTCCCATGGTCCAGTTTCTAGGGTTGGGGGCCTCTCTATAAAGCCTGGAAATTCACAGAGGTCCACCTGCCTCTGTCTCTTTGATGATAGAATAAAAGATGTGCACCACAATAACCAGGGTCAGTTTCTTGTAGATTTAGTTTAATTTCAAATTTTGTTTGTATCTCTTGGTCTGCACCAAGTGTGTCCCTGTGGGGGTGGGGGGCAGGGAAGTTGTCCTATTTTAGAACATTTTATTTTACTTTTATTTGAGACAGTCTTTCTGGTTGTGTAGAACTTATTTTAATTTCAAATTTTTAAAGAATTTTTTTATGATTTATTTAACTTTATTTTATGTGCAGTCGTGTGAAACTGGATTTACAATCACTTATGAGCTGCTGCCTTGTGGGGGTTACATCTCAGGAGCACAAGAACCCAAATCTGTGCTGTACTCCCTGTCACCAAAAGAGGTCACTAGATCCCCACCATGTGGTTTCTGGACATTCCAGAAATTCCATCTCTCCAGTTCTCATTCTTTCATTGTTCCTCCTGCATGCCTGCGTCTAGTGAGAGAGTGGGCAACTTTCCTCCCTGCTTCTCTGTGTCTGTGTCTGTCACATCCTGGATAGCCAGAGTGCCCGCCACCTCTGCCTGAGATAGATGTGGCTGGCAGCCCTGGGGCTGGGGGAAAGGGAGAGAGTGGGTTCCCTGGAGAGCCTTGGGCAGAGGCTCTGTGGATTCCCTGCCGGAGGCCTCACTGCCTCTGAGGAGCCCATGGGGGAGGGGGAAAGGGAAGGTCAACCAGAGAGTCCTGCCTGGCTTTTGCTTTGCTTTGTTTTTGTTTTTGTTTGTTTGTTTATTTTATTTTCAGGTACAGCTGTGACCAGGTCTGGATCCAGGACAGACTCAAAAGCTAGAGAGAAATCCTGTCTCAGAAAACAAAAATAAATAAATACATAAATAAACACATAAACAAATACATAAATTAATAAATGAATGGATAGATAGATAGATAGATAGATAGCCAGACAGAGAGAGAGATGATAAAACACCTTCAAGATCAGGGAGACCAAGGCTGGCAGATCACTGTAAGTTTAAAGCTACCTTGTTCTGCAGATTGAGATTCAGGACAGGCAAAGTGACATAGAGAAACCCTGTTTTCAAAAAAAAGGTGGGGGCTGGAGAGATGGCTCTGCGGTTAAGAGTGCTGACTGCTCTTCCAGAGGACCCAGGTTCAATTCCTACCACCCACATGGCAGTCAACAGCTGTCTGTAACTCCAAGATCTGACACCCTCAGATAGACATACATGCAGGCAAAACACCAATGCCGACAAAATAAATTATTAGGAAAATAAATATATAAAAAAGGTTGTTTAGCCTTTAATCCCAGCATTAGGAGGCAGAGGCAGATGGCTCTCTGTGAGTCTGAGGCCAGTTTTGTCTACAAAGTGAGTCCCAGGGCATACGCATACAAGGGCACACAACGAAACCCTATGTTGAACAACCACAAATAAACAAACAAATAAAGAGATAATAACAATAAAAATATTTGAGAGTTCAAATAATTGACTTCATCCACAATAAAAGAATATAAAAATAAAAATATCAAACGCATTTGAACGCATCAGCACAGGAGACCGCTTCCTAAATAGAACCCCAGTAGCACAGACACTGAGAGAAACAATTAATAAGTGAGAGAGACCTCCTGAAACTGAAAAGCTTCTGTAAAGCAAAGAACACGGCCAACAAGACAAAATGACGGCCTTACAGAATGGAAAAAGATCTTCACTAACCCCACATCAGACAGAGGTCTGTCTGATCTCCAAAACATACAAAGAACACAAGACATTGGTCATCTCAAGAACAAATAATCTAATTCACAAAATGGAGTACAGACTTAAACAGAGAACTCTCAACCGAGGAATCTAAAATGGCTGAAAGACACTTAAGGAAATGTTCAACATGCTTAGTCATCAGAGAAATGCAAATCAAAACAAGTTTCTAGAAACAAGGAGACAGTTCATAATGTTTCTTTCTTCTTTTTTTTTTAATTTGGGATGGGGGCCTCTCTCCAAAACCTGGGAATTCACAGAGGTACACCTGTCTCTGTCTCTTGGATGATAGAATAAAAGATGTGCACCACAGTGACAATCCAACTAAGTTTTTAGTATCTCATTCTGTTAATTTCATGTACATTTAGTTTCATTTCAAATTTTGTTTGTATCTCTTGGTCTGCACCCAAGTGTGTCCTTGGTGGGGGGGGGGGCAGGGAAGGTGCCCTATTTCAGAACATTTTACTTAACTTTTATTTGAGACAGTCTTTCCAGTTGTGTAGAACTTAGTTTCATTTCAAATTTTTAATGACCAGGAAGGATGAAAGCATTCAAAAGGACTGGTTCCATATCTGGCAGAGAGGCAGGTGGATCTCTGGGAGTTTGAGGCCAGCCTGGTCGACGAGAGCTAGTTCCAAAGACAGGCTCCAAAGCAACAGAGAAAAACCCTGCCTTGAAAATCAAAACAAAAACACAAGCAAAAATAAAAAACATAAATTAAATATGTGTGTGTGTGTGTGTGTGTGTGAGTGTGTGTGTGTGTGTGTGTGAGAGAGAGAGAAGAGAGAGAGAGAGAGAGAGAAATGATTAAACAGGAAATAAGAAAAAAACCAAAACCATAATGTCACCAAGATGACAGCCTGGTTTATATAGTGAGTTAAAGGTATTATACAGAGAAACCCTGTACCAAATAAATAATAAAAGAAGAAAACAGAAAAAAAACAAGGAAGGAAGAAAAGAAGGAAAAAAGGAAAGAAGGAAGAAAAACTGGTGTTTTCCTTTTTTTCTTTGTTTATCTCAGGTTATTTTTTTTTTTTTTTTATTGCTGCCGCAGCAGCAGTATATTTTGGGCAGCTGCCTAGCTGGGTAATGGTGGCAGCACATTTCTTTATTCTCAGTTCTCAGCCCTCAGAGATCAGGAGAGGCAGAGGCAGGCAGATCGCTGTGAGTTTGAGGCTACCTTGTTCTGCAGGCAAAGCGACGACAGACACAGAGAAACTAAAAGTGTGTTTAGTACAGGCCTTTTATTCCGGCACTAGGAGGCAGAGGTAGAGGCAGGGGCAGCTAGATCTCTGTGAGTCTGAGGCCAGCCTTGTCTACAAAGTGAGTTCCAGGGCAAACAAGCATACAAAGGGAATCCCTATGTAGAAAAACCACAAATAAATAATAATAATGATGATGATAATAATAATCTAAGAGCTCAATTAATTGACTTCACCCACAATTCAAAAATTAAAAAATAAAACAAAGAGTGTGTCTGACCGATCAGTGAAAGGACTATGTGGGCCAAGGGGCTGCCACAATTATGGATTGGTGAGAGGGAGGAAAGGAGGGAGGCAGCAAGGGCAGTTCCCAGTCACCTAAATGCCTTTCAAAGACATTTCACCATGGCAACCACTCGCTTGCTTTCTTGGGGTTTCTTTTCTTCAGTAGTTGTGTTTGTACAACCTACCCCACACCCCACTTCTCATACTAAATACAGAGTCTGAGAAAATTAAAGCAGCTGTGGAAAAATTCCCACTTGGATATCTTTTCCTGCCCAGTAAAACAAAAACGACTATAACAGGGCTGGAGAGATGGCTCAGAGGTTAAGAGCACTGACTGCTTTTCCAGAGGTCCTGAGTTCAATTCCCAGCAACCACATGGTGGCTTACAACCATCTATAATGAGACCTGGTGCCCCCTTCTGGCTTGCAGGCACACGTGGAAGGAATGCTATACACATAATATAATAAATAAATTTAAAAAAAAAAACGACTATAACAAAAATATGCATATCTAAAAAAAACAAAAAAATAAAAAAAATACATATCTAAGCAGACCAATCAAGTTGTATCCTCACCCTTTATATTATTTATTTATTTATTTATTTATTTATTTATTTATTTATTGGGTTTTCAAGACAAGTTTTCTCTGTAGCTTTGGTGCCTGTCCTGGAACTCCCAGAGATTTGCCTGCCTCTGCCTCCAGAGTGCTGGGATTAAAGGCGTGCGCCACCACTGCCCGCCTTAGACTCACCCTTTAATGGTTCAGCAAGGAGTTCTAGCTGTTAGGAAGGGCTGGTGACCTTGAACTTTACTAGTCTCTGAAATCTGCCTTCTCACTTTTACCAGGTGCCCTCAGGGACAGGAGTGGAGGCCAGGGCCTGTAGCTTTGGCTTGTACATTTACTTCAATTTTAATTTTTTTGTCTTGTTTTTCGAAACAGGGTTTCCCTGGGTAACAGTCCTAGCTGATCTGGAACTAGCTCTTGTAGACCAGGCTGGCTTCCAACTCCCAAGAAATTCACCTGCCTCTGCCCCCTGTGTGCTGGGAATAAAGGCATGTGCCACCACCACATTTATTTAAACCTCTCTCTCGGTGTGCCTGTGTATGTGGGGGAGACTGGGAAGGTGTCATATTTCCAAACATTTTCATAACTGCACTTAGCACTGCACTCTTTTACATTTTATTTTACTTTTAGTTGAGACAGTGTTTCCAGTTGTGTAGTTTAATTTCAATTTCTTAAAGAATTTTTTTATGATTTATTTAACCATGCAGGTGCTGGGAATTGAACCCAATTTCTCAGGAAGAGCCAAGAAACTAGCTCTCCAGGCTCTTAATTTAAAAGTTTATTTATGTGTCTCTGGGTGTGCCTGTGCCTGTGATTGTGTTTGGTGTGTGTGTGGGGGGGGTATATTTTGACCTCACCAGATGAAGGCATTCAAGAGCACTGGCTCCATATCTGGCAGAGGCAGGATCTCTGGGAGTTTTAGGCCAGCGTGGTCTACAAAAAGGAGCTAGTTCCAAGAACAGTCTCCAAATCAGCAGAGAAACCCTGTCTCATAAAGCAAAACACAAAACCAAACAAGAAATAAATAAATTGAGAGAGAGAGAGAGAAAGCGAGAGAGAGAGAGAGAGAGAGAGAGAGAGAGAGAAGAAATGTGGATTTACAGATAGAAAATAAGAATAAAAAGAGAACGTTACCAACAAGACAGCCTGGACTATAAACTGAGTTCCAGGACAGCTAGGGCTGTTACACAGAGAAATCGTGCCTCAAAAAATACTAAAAGAAGAGAAAAAAAAAAAAAGCAAGCAAGCAAGAAAATGCAGGGTTTTATTCCCCTTTTTTGTCTTTGTTAATTCCAGGCCATTCATTTTAATTTTACTTTTTCTTTTAAGATTATATTTTCAGGGGCTGTAGAGATGGCTCAGAGGTTAAGAGCACTGACTGTTCTTCCAAAGGTCCTGAGTTCAATTCCTAGCAACAATATGGTGGCTCACAACCATCTGTAATGGGGTCTTCTGGCCTGCAGTCATGCATGGAAGGAGTGCTGTATACATAATAAATAATTAATTTAAAAAAAAGATTGTATTTGCAGCATAAGTGTTCAGAAAGAAGAAGTCCTGGGCCATGTAGTAAAATAGTTTGTCTGAAACACAAATAAAAAGACAGGTCCTGTCTCAAAAACCAAAAAAAAAAAAAAAAAAAAAACAAATTAAAATGTGAAATAAAACCAAGAAGGGGCTTTTTGTTTTGTTTTGTTTTCTATGAAACCTGAAAATGGCTGAATTCAACAATTATCCAACTTCAGCAAGAAGGTACTGTTTCCCAGCTTCAACCAGAAAACAGCAAATATGCACATCTAGGCCCTGTCAACAGAAGAGAGCACTAGATTTCCACCATGTGGTTTCTGGAAAGTCCAGAAATTCCATCTCTCCATTTCTGATTCTTTCAATCACTGCAGGCAGGCCTGCATTTAGTGAGAGAGTGGACACCACTCCTCGTTCCTTCCTGTTTCTCACGTGTTCATGTCTCACGTGTTCATGTCATAAACACGCGCACATGTGTTTATGGGGTGGCTTTTGAACTAACCAAGATGACTGGTTCCATATCTGGCAGAGAGGCAGTTGGATCTCTGGGAGTTTGAGGACAGCCTGGTCGACAAGAGCTAGTTCTAAGACAACAGAGAAACCATGCCTTGAAAATCAAAACCAAAACACAAACAAAAATAAATAAATAAATAAATAAATGAATAAATACATAAAATAAAACATGAATTAAATGAGAAAGAGAGAGGGAGAAGAAATGTCAATTTGTCAATTTTCAGACCAGAAATAAGAAAAAACAAAACCATAATGTCACCAAGATGACAGCCTGGTTTATATAGTGAGTTAAAGGTATTATACAGAGAAACCAAAAATAAAAAATAATAAAAGAAGAAAACAGGAAGGAAGGAAGGAAGGAAGGAAGGAAGGAAAAATAGGTGCTTTCCTTTTTTTCTTTGTTTATCTCAGGTTATTTATTTTTATTTAATTTTTTTCTAAAATTGCAGCAGCAGCAGTATATTTTGGGCAGCTGACTACTATCATGGAAGCGTTCAGAAAGAAGTCCTGGGCCATGTAGTGAGATAGATTGTCTGGAGCATAAATAAAAAGCCAATTCCTGTCTCAAAAAAAGAAAAAAAAATCAAGTTAAAATGTGAAATAATAAAATAAATAAGGGTGGTTTTTTTTTGTTTCTTGTTTTTTTTTTGTTTGTTTTTTGTTTTTTTGTTTTTTTTTTTTTTTTGCAATGAGTGAATTCAAGTCAACAACTTTCAGTTTCCCAACTCCAACAGGAAAGGCTGCAGATATCCATATCAAAGAGGTCCAGTGGAGCTGTAGCCACACCCTTTAATGCTTGGGTCCCAAGGACACAGAGTTTAGGAAAGAAATGATCTTGATCTTTTTTTCAGGAGATCTGAAAACTCAAAACAGCAACCAAACACACACCAAGTAGGAAGAAATGACAGAGAGGCAGGGGGAGTTCAAGGCCAGCCTCACCTACCAAGGACATTCCAGGACTGTTCCCTAGATAAACCCTGTCTCACAAAACCAACCAAACACACACACACACACACACACACACACACACACAAAACCCAGAAGAATAAGGAAAGTGTTCCTGAAACACCACAAACCAGCTAGATTGCACTTAATAGCAATCAAAAGTGGGTGAAATATAAAATGGAGAGAAATTCTTTGATGAAATCCAACCCTCTTTCTTGGTCAAAGCTGTACAGCCAATAGAACTAGAGGGAGGGAACATGTGTCCATCTCTCAATAAAAAAAGAAAAAAGGCTAGAATCTCACTGTGAGCGTAAAAGATGAAAATCTTACAGCTGACACCATCCAGTCTCAAGTTAGAAAAACTTGAAACGATGCAACAGGAGACAGACAGTTTCCCAATGAACTCTTGCTATTCTCCAGGGGAAGTTTTGTTCCTGAGGGTTTTTTTTTTTTTTTTTTTGATTTTTCGAGACAGGGTTTCTCTGTAGCTTTGGAGCCTGTCCTGGCACTAGCTCTTCTAGACCAGGCTGGCCTCGAACTCACAGAGATCCACCTGCCTCTGCCTCCCAAGTGTTGGGATTAAAGGCATGCGCCACCACCGCCCGGCTCTGAGGGTTTTTGGAACAACTAAAATCCCTCTTATCTTTTTGTTTTGTTTTCCATGCCCCCTCAGAGGACACCTGGATGTTTTTAAGGATTTGGTTTTATTTTATTTAAGTATTTTGTTCCTCAGACATAACTCTGAAAACACTAATACGTAATAGCCAGTTTCTATTCAGTTCAGTTCAGATTTTTACCAAAACCTCCTGTCTGGCATGTCTCTGTCTTTGTTGAGTTCCTGTACTTACAGAAGCCAAGAGATAGCTGGCAGCCATCCATAGAAAATGCCCTCTCCCTTTGAACACGGCCCTCCTTTGGTCTGAGTTTCTCACACAGCTCTGATGATGCAGGAGGATGCCAAGGGCCCAGTTGGTGCCTCAGCCCGATGCCTGCATCTGTGCCTTGGCAGCAGCTATTCATGTCTTGCCACTCAGAGTCAAATTCCCTTAAGTTTAGCCTTCCCTAAGTGCTTGTTCACTTCAGAGGACTCAACCCTCATCTTCCGTGTCCTCCTGGCCTAATTTCTCATATTACTGATTTACTGAGTATGAATCAGTAATATGAGATGTTCCGGAGAGGGAGGAAGGGACATTCATGAAAAAAGTGAGTGTTCAACTAACTAACTCCCCATGGGAGAAGGAAGTAGTGAAAAGATTTTAATGAAGCAGAGAGAAATTTCTGGTTTTGGAAGGAGGAAATCCTGAATGGCTCCCTCTGTGTCGCAGGAGAGACTCCTGGAAAGGAAACCTCAGGTTCCGGTCAGTCGGTCAGTTGGTCAGTTCGGGGAGAAATATTAGCAAGGAGGTAAAGGCCGTGCCTCACGACATCAGCAGTCCCTTCTCTGGAAATTCTACGGTATCCGGAGAGCTCTCGGAATTTTGTGATGTCACTCGTGTCCTAGAAATGCCAAGTGCCCTCAAGATACACTCTCTCGGTGCCTATAAGACTCAGTTCTAGACATGTTGTCTAGAGAATGGAGATCATGGAGAGGCCAGAGGGAGGAAGAAGAAAGCTGACCTCAGATCTCAGAGGAAAACACGGAGAAATAATTAGTGGTCCTGGGGAAGACGAAGTGAGTTCACCACTAGCAGGGACTAGAGAGATTTCTGGATGTGATGGCTTGGAGACTTCCAGGGCTAGGGCTCAGGAACTGGGAGGTTTCTGGAATGAAATAGGTCTGTCTTGTTTCTCTGAGTTCCTAAAGGGCCAACCCACATCAAAGATTCACGATAGTTGATTTGACAAAGTCGGGAATTGACAAGGAGTGCGGAAGGAGTCAGTGAGATTTCAATACCAGCACTGCACATCACCCCCCCCCCCCCCCCCCCCCCCCCCGGTCCGTTTCGTTGTGTAGCAATAATAATAGAGAAAGGGGAGTAGCGCTCTGCCAAAGCCCGTATTTTTTTTTAAATATTTATTTATTTATTTATTTATTTATTAAGTATACAATATTCTGTCTGTGTGTATGTCTGCAGGCCAGAAGAGGGCACCAGACCTCTTTACAGATGGTTGTGAGCCACCATGTGGTTGCCGGGAATTGAACTCAGGACCTTTGGAAGAGCAGGCAATGCTCTTAACCACTGAGCCATCTCTCCAGCCCCCCGTATTTTTTTTTTAATAGTCCAGGTGTGTTATTTCTTTTTGTACATCAGGCCATGAATTCGTAGGGAATGGGCTCCAGCAGCTCAGGCTCCTTCCTGTTAGTCCTCGCGAAGTGTGCTTCTCTGGGTTCGCTTGAGCTGAACCCAGGTGCCCTTCTCTTTGTCTTCCTTTTCCTTCTGGTTGTTCTCCTTCACCCGCTTCAGAAAGCTGTCTCTGCTCTTCGAGTGCTTGATGTGTTCAATCCGCACATTAATTCTCTTGGCAAGAATCTTGCCCTTAACTGGCTTGTTTACAATGATGCCCACAGCATGCTGGGTGACATTGTAGACTCTTCCGGTTTTGCCGTGGTAACATTTATGGGGCATTCCTTTTTGAACAGTGCCCATTCCCTTGATGTCTATAATATCGCCCTTCTTGTAGATTCGTGGCCAAAGGAACAACTCCATGTTTCCTAAAGGGCCTAGAGAACATATAGCGAGTGCCCCTCCTCTTTCCCTTTGTGTTTGTCATTTTGGCGAGTTACTGAAAGATGGCTACCGCGGCCGAAAGGCCCAAAGCCCATATTTTACCATGCCTTATATCACAGCCATTAGCAGGGTTGAGGCATCAAGTGCTGCAGTCAGTCTGACTCCTGTGGTCCCCTAAGGTTTCTAGCTTCCCAGTTATGAATGACACCCTGGTCTCCAGTTCAGCTTGAGAGCTCTTTAAGAGCCAATGGATGAGAGAGTGGGAAGAGACTGCCTTTTTTTTTCTTTTTCCATTTCTTTCTTTCTTTCTTTTGCTGTTTTGTTTTTCAAGAAAGGGTTTCTTTGTGTATCTTGGGCTGTCCTAAAACTCACTCTGTAAATCAGGCCATCTTTGAATTCACAGAGATCTGTGTGTGTGCTGTGATTAAAGGCATGCACACACCACAGCCCGGCTGAGACTGCAATTTCTTGTTAGCTCTGGGTAAGTGACAATGGCTCTGTGTTGTGAATCTCTGTGAATCCAGACTATGTTATGTCCTTCAATGACATGAGTCTGAAGCATCAAGCACCCATCCCTATACTCCCTGAGGTCTCTGAAGTCACGGTGCATCCTTAAAGGCTTAGAAAGCTTTTCCCTGGTTCACCTTTGTGTGTGTGTGTGTGTGTGTGTGTGTTTTGTTCTATCTAGGAGAAGCACCATAGCAGTTGCATAGTGACTGAGAAATTTGATTTTTAGGAAATGATTTTTCATATCTGTGAGTGGTCTCTCCATAGCCACTCATCTTTTCTTAAACTTGAGTATAGGAATGAATGAATGAATGATCCCTCCCTCCCTCCCTCCCTCCCTCTCTCTTCATGGGAACGAGTATCTGGTCTTGCATTGAGGGCTCCCCAGTTCTCAGCATCTCCAGCCCAACCTGTCACAAGCTGATCACACATTTGCAAACTTGGGATATATTCTGCTGAATTTTTGGGATAATGAATTTCATCAACTATGGGACTAACTTTGTTCTGACAGGACACTCACAATCTCTCCTCATCACACCCACATAGTGTAACAACTTTGTGGTTCCTCCATAATGTGCTTATTTCTGTCAGGGAACTGAAAGCCAGCCAGCCAGCCAGCCAGCCAGCCAGCCAGCCAACACTATCTACAAAGCTACAGAGAAACCCTGTCGTGAAAAACCAAAAATAAATAAATAAATAGGCATGGATTTTTTTTAAAAAATCAAACGCAAACTAAGTAGAAATAACTACTTTCAGTATGCCATTCAAGAATTAGGGAACCCTTTTTCCCAGCACGTGGGAGACACAGGCAGAGGGACATCTGTGAGTTAAAATCCAGACTCATCTACCAAGTGAGATCACAAGACTCGTGCACTGTCTTATAGGTCCTAAACTCCCATGGTCCAGTTTCTAGGGTTGGGGGCCTCTCTATAAAGCCTGGAAATTCACAGAGGTCCACCTGCCTCTGTCTCTTTGATGATAGAATAAAAGATGTGCACCACAATAACCAGGGTCAGTTTCTTGTAGATTTAGTTTAATTTCAAATTTTGTTTGTATCTCTTGGTCTGCACCAAGTGTGTCCCTGTGGGGGTGGGGGGCAGGGAAGTTGTCCTATTTTAGAACATTTTATTTTACTTTTATTTGAGACAGTCTTTCTGGTTGTGTAGAACTTATTTTAATTTCAAATTTTTAAAGAATTTTTTTATGATTTATTTAACTTTATTTTATGTGCAGTCGTGTGAAACTGGATTTACAATCACTTATGAGCTGCTGCCTTGTGGGGGTTACATCTCAGGAGCACAAGAACCCAAATCTGTGCTGTACTCCCTGTCACCAAAAGAGGTCACTAGATCCCCACCATGTGGTTTCTGGACATTCCAGAAATTCCATCTCTCCAGTTCTCATTCTTTCATTGTTCCTCCTGCATGCCTGCGTCTAGTGAGAGAGTGGGCAACTTTCCTCCCTGCTTCTCTGTGTCTGTGTCTGTCACATCCTGGATAGCCAGAGTGCCCGCCACCTCTGCCTGAGATAGATGTGGCTGGCAGCCCTGGGGCTGGGGGAAAGGGAGAGAGTGGGTTCCCTGGAGAGCCTTGGGCAGAGGCTCTGTGGATTCCCTGCCAGAGGCCTCACTGCCTCTGAGGAGCCCATGGGGGAGGGGGAAAGGGAAGGTCAACCAGAGAGTCCTGCCTGGCTTTTGCTTTGCTTTCTTTTTGTTTTTGTTTGTTTGTTTATTTTATTTTCAGGTACAGCTGTGACCAGGTCTGGATCCAGGACAGACTCAAAAGCTAGAGAGAAATCCTGTCTCAGAAAACAAAAATAAATAAATACATAAATAAACACATAAACAAATACATAAACTAATAAATGAATGGATAGATAGATAGATAGATAGATAGATAGATAGATAGCCACACAGAGAGAGAGATGATAAAACACCTTCAAGATCAGGGAGACCAAGGCTGGCAGATCACTGTAAGTTTAAAGCTACCTTGTTCTGCAGATTGAGATTCAGGACAGGCAAAGTGACATAGAGAAACCCTGTTTTCAAAAAAAAGGTGGGGGCTGGAGAGATGGCTCTGCGGTTAAGAGTGCTGACTGCTCTTCCAGAGGACCCAGGTTCAATTCCTACCACCCACATGGCAGTCAACAGCTGTCTGTAACTCCAAGATCTGACACCCTCAGATAGACATACATGCAGGCAAAACACCAATGCCGACAAAATAAATTATTAGGAAAATAAATATATAAAAAAGGTTGTTTAGCCTTTAATCCCAGCATTAGGAGGCAGAGGCAGATGGCTCTCTGTGAGTCTGAGGCCAGTTTTGTCTACAAAGTGAGTCCCAGGGCATACGCATACAAGGGCACACAACGAAACCCTATGTTGAACAACCACAAATAAACAAACAAATAAAGAGATAATAACAATAAAAATATTTGAGAGTTCAAATAATTGACTTCATCCACAATAAAAGAATATAAAAATAAAAATATCAAACGCATTTGAACGCATCAGCACAGGAGACCGCTTCCTAAATAGAACCCCAGTAGCACAGACACTGAGAGAAACAATTAATAAGTGAGAGAGACCTCCTGAAACTGAAAAGCTTCTGTAAAGCAAAGAACACGGCCAACAAGACAAAATGACGGCCTTACAGAATGGAAAAAGATCTTCACTAACCCCACATCAGACAGAGGTCTGTCTGATCTCCAAAACATACAAAGAACACAAGACATTGGTCATCTCAAGAACAAATAATCTAATTCACAAAATGGAGTACAGACTTAAACAGAGAACTCTCAACCGAGGAATCTAAAATGGCTGAAAGACACTTAAGGAAATGTTCAACATGCTTAGTCATCAGAGAAATGCAAATCAAAACAAGTTTCTAGAAACAAGGAGACAGTTCATAATGTTTCTTTCTTCTTTTTTTTTTAATTTGGGATGGGGGCCTCTCTCCAAAACCTGGGAATTCACAGAGGTACACCTGTCTCTGTCTCTTGGATGATAGAATAAAAGATGTGCACCACAGTGACAATCCAACTAAGTTTTTAGTATCTCATTCTGTTAATTTCATGTACATTTAGTTTCATTTCAAATTTTGTTTGTATCTCTTGGTCTGCACCCAAGTGTGTCCTTGGTGGGGGGGGGCAGGGAAGGTGCCCTATTTCAGAACATTTTACTTAACTTTTATTTGAGACAGTCTTTCCAGTTGTGTAGAACTTAGTTTCATTTCAAATTTTTAATGACCAGGAAGGATGAAAGCATTCAAAAGGACTGGTTCCATATCTGGCAGAGAGGCAGGTGGATCTCTGGGAGTTTGAGGCCAGCCTGGTCGACGAGAGCTAGTTCCAAAGACAGGCTCCAAAGCAACAGAGAAAACCCTGCCTTGAAAATCAAAACAAAAACACAAACAAAAATAAAAAACATAAATTAAATCTGTGTGTGTGTGTGTGAGTGTGTGTGTGTGTGTGTGTGTGTGTGTGTGAGAGAGAGAGAGAGAGAAGAGAGAGAGAGAGAGAGAGAGAGAGAGAGAGAAATGATTAAACAGGAAATAAGAAAAAAACCAAAACCATAATGTCACCAAGATGACAGCCTGGTTTATATAGTGAGTTAAAGGTATTATACAGAGAAACCCTGTACCAAAAAAATAATAAAAGAAGAAAACAGAAAAAAAACAAGGAAGGAAGAAAAGAAGGAAAAAAGGAAAGAAGGAAGAAAAACTGGTGTTTTCCTTTTTTTCTTTGTTTATCTCAGGTTATTTTTTTTTTTTTTTTATTGCTGCCGCAGCAGCAGTATATTTTGGGCAGCTGCCTAGCTGGGTAATGGTGGCAGCACATTTCTTTATTCTCAGTTCTCAGCCCTCAGAGATCAGGAGAGGCAGAGGCAGGCAGATCGCTGTGAGTTTGAGGCTACCTTGTTCTGCAGGCAAAGCGACGACAGACACAGAGAAACTAAAAGTGTGTTTAGTACAGGCCTTTTATTCCGGCACTAGGAGGCAGAGGTAGAGGCAGGGGCAGCTAGATCTCTGTGAGTCTGAGGCCAGCCTTGTCTACAAAGTGAGTTCCAGGGCAAACAAGCATACAAAGGGAATCCCTATGTAGAAAAACCACAAATAAACAAATAATAATAATGATGATGATGATGATAATCTAAGAGCTCAATTAATTGACTTCACCCACAATTCAAAAATTAAAAAATAAAACAAAGAGTGTGTCTGACCGATCAGTGAAAGGACTATGTGGGCCAAGGGGCTGCCACAATTATGGATTGGTGAGAGGGAGGAAAGGAGGGAGGCAGCAAGGGCAGTTCCCAGTCACCTAAATGCCTTTCAAAGACATTTCACCATGGCAACCACTCGCTTGCTTTCTTGGGGTTTCTTTTCTTCAGTAGTTGTGTTTGTACAACCTACCCCACACCCCACTTCTCATACTAAATACAGAGTCTGAGAAAATTAAAGCAGCTGTGGAAAAATTCCCACTTGGATATCTTTTCCTGCCCAGTAAAACAAAAACGACTATAACAGGGCTGGAGAGATGGCTCAGAGGTTAAGAGCACTGACTGCTTTTCCACAGGTCCTGAGTTCAATTCCCAGCAACCACATGGTGGCTTACAACCATCTATAATGAGACCTGGTGCCCCCTTCTGGCTTGCAGGCACACGTGGAAGGAATGCTATACACATAATATAATAAATAAATTTAAAAAAAAAAAACGACTATAACAAAAATATGCATATCTAAAAAAAACAAAAAAATAAAAAAAATACATATCTAAGCAGACCAATCAAGTTGTAGCCTCACCCTTTATATTATTTATTTATTTATTTATTTATTTATTTATTTATTGGCTTTTCAAGACAAGTTTTCTCTGTAGCTTTGGTGCCTGTCCTGGAACTCCCAGAGATTTGCCTGCCTCTGGCTCCAGAGTGCTGGGATTAAAGGCGTGTGCCACCACTGCCCGCCTTAGACTCACCCTTTAATGGTTCAGCAAGGAGTTCTAGCTGTTAGGAAGGGCTGGTGACCTTGAACTTTACTAGTCTCTGAAATCTGCCTTCTCACTTTTACCAGGTGCCTTCAGGGACAGGAGTGGAGGCCAGGGCCTGTAGCTTTGGCTTGTACATTTACTTCAATTTTAATTTTTTTGTCTTGTTTTTCGAAACAGGGTTTCCCTGGGTAACAGTCCTAGCTGATCTGGAACTAGCTCTTGTAGACCAGGCTGGCTTCCAACTCCCAAGAAATTCACCTGCCTCTGCCCCCTGTGTGCTGGGAATAAAGGCATGTGCCACCACCACATTTATTTAAACCTCTCTCTCGGTGTGCCTGTGTATGTGGGGGAGACAGGGAAGGTGTCATATTTCCAAACATTTTCATAACTGCACTTAGCACTGCACTCTTTTACATTTTATTTTACTTTTAGTTGAGACAGTGTTTCCAGTTGTGTAGTTTAATTTCAATTTCTTAAAGAATTTTTTTTTATGATTTATTTAACCATGCAGGTGCTGGGAATTGAACCCAATTTCTCAGGAAGAGCCAAGAAACTAGCTCTCCAGGCTCTTAATTTAAAAGTTTATTTATGTGTCTCTGGGTGTGCCTGTGCCTGTGATTGTGTTTGGTGTGTGTGTGGGGGGGGTATATTTTGACCTCACCAGATGAAGGCATTCAAGAGCACTGGCTCCATATCTGGCAGAGGCAGGATCTCTGGGAGTTTTAGGCCAGCGTGGTCTACAAAAAGGAGCCAGTTCCAAGAACAGTCTCCAAATCAGCAGAGAAACCCTGTCTCATAAAGCAAAACACAAAACCAAACAAGAAATAAATAAATTGAGAGAGAGAGAGAAAGAGAGAGAGAGAGAGAGAGAGAGAGAGAGAAGAAATGTGGATTTACAGATAGGAAATAAGAATAAAAAGAGAACGTTACCAACAAGACAGCCTGGTCTATAAACTGAGTTCCAGGACAGCTAGGGCTGTTACACAGAGAAATCGTGCCTCAAAAAATACTAAAAGAAGAGAAAAAAAAAAAAGCAAGCAAGCAAGAAAATGCAGGGTTTTTTTCCCCTTTTTTGTCTTTGTTAATTCCAGGCCATTCATTTTAATTTTACTTTTTCTTTTAAGATTATATTTTCAGGGGCTGTAGAGATGGCTCAGAGGTTAAGAGCACTGACTGTTCTTCTAAAGGTCCTGAGTTCAATTCCTAGCAACAATATGGTGGCTCACAACCATCTGTAATGGGGTCTTCTGGCCTGCAGTCATGCATGGAAGGAGTGCTGTATACATAATAAATAATTAATTTTAAAAAAAAGATTGTATTTGCAGCATAAGTGTTCAGAAAGAAGAAGTCCTGGGCCATGTAGTAAAATAGTTTGTCTGAAACACAAATAAAAAGACAGGTCCTGTCTCGAAAACCAAAAAAAAAAAAAAACAAAAAACAAATTAAAATGTGAAATAAAACCAAGAAGGGGCTTTTTGTTTTGTTTTGTTTTCTATGAAACCTGAAAATGGCTGAATTCAACAATTATCCAACTTCAGCAAGAAGGTACTGTTTCCCAGCTTCAACCAGAAAACAGCAAATATGCACATCTAGGCCCTGTCAACAGAAGAGAGCACTAGATTTCCACCATGTGGTTTCTGGAAAGTCCAGAAATTCCATCTCTCCATTTCTGATTCTTTCAATCACTGCAGGCACGCCTGCATTTAGTGAGAGAGTGGACACCACTCCTCGTTCCTTCCTGTTTCTCACGTGTTCATGTCTCACATGTTCATGTCATAAACACGCGCACATGTGTTTATGGGGTGGCTTTTGAACTAACCAAGATGACTGGTTCCATATCTGGCAGAGAGGCAGTTGGATCTCTGGGAGTTTGAGGACAGCCTGGTCGACAAGAGCTAGTTCTAAGACAACAGAGAAACCATGCCTTGAAAATCAAAACCAAAACACAAACAAAAATAAATAAATAAATAAATACATACATACATAAAATAAAACATGAATTAAATGAGAAAGAGAGAGGGAGAAGAAATGTCAATTTGTCAATTTTCAGACCAGAAATAAGAAAAAACAAAACCATAATGTCACCAAGATGACAGCCTGGTTTATATAGTGAGTTAAAGGTATTATACAGAGAAACCAAAAATAAAAAATAATAAAAGAAGAAATCAGGAAGGAAGGAAGGAAGGAAGGAAGGAAGGAAGGAAAAATAGGTGCTTTCCTTTTTTTCTTTGTTTATCTCAGGTTATTTATTTTTATTTAATTTTTTTCTAAAATTGCAGCAGCAGCAGTATATTTTGGGCAGCTGACTACTATCATGGAAGCGTTCAGAAAGAAGTCCTGGGCCATGTAGTGAGATAGATTGTCTGGAGCATAAATAAAAAGCCAATTCCTGTCTCAAAAAAAGAAAAAAAAAATCAAGTTAAAATGTGAAATAATAAAATAAATAAGGGTGGTTTTTTTTTTTGTTTCTTGTTTTTTTTTTTTTTTTTTGCAATGAGTGAATTCAAGTCAACAACTTTCAGTTTCCCAACTCCAACAGGAAAGGCTGCAGATATCCATATCAAAGAGGTCCAGTGGAGCTGTAGCCACACCCTTTAATGCTTGTGTCCCAAGGACACAGAGTTTAGGAAAGAAATGATCTTGATCTTTTTTTCAGGAGATCTGAAAACTCAAAACAGCAACCAAACACACACCAAGTAGGAAGAAATGACAGAGAGGCAGGGGGAGTTCAAGGCCAGCCTCACCTACCAAGGACATTCCAGGACTGTTCCCTAGATAAACCCTGTCTCACAAAACCAACCAAACACACACACACACACAAACACACACACACACAAAACCCAGAAGAATAAGGAAAGTGTTCCTGAAACACCACAAACCAGCTAGATTGCACTTAATAGCAATCAAAAGTGGGTGAAATATAAAATGGAGAGAAATTCTTTGATGAAATCCAACCCTCTTTCTTGGTCAAAGCTGTACAGCCAATAGAACTAGAGGGAGGGAACATGTGTCCATCTCTCAATAAAAAAAGAAAAAAGGCTAGAATCTCACTGTGAGCGTAAAAGATGAAAATCTTACAGCTGATACCATCCAGTCTCAAGTTAGAAAAACTTGAAACGATGCAACAGGAGACAGACAGTTTCCCAATGAACTCTAGCTATTCTCCAGGGGAAGTTTTGTTCCTGAGGGTTTTTTTTTTTTTTTTTTTTTTTGATTTTTCGAGACAGGGTTTCTCTGTAGCTTTGGAGCCTGTCCTGGCACTAGCTCTTCTAGACCAGGCTGGCCTCGAACTCACAGAGATCCACCTGCCTCTGCCTCCCAAGTGTTGGGATTAAAGGCATGCGCCACCACCGCCCGGCTCTGAGGGTTTTTGGAACAACTAAAATCCCTCTTATCTTTTTGTTTTGTTTTGTTTTCCATGCCCCCTCAGAGGACACCTGGATGTTTTTTAAAGATTTGGTTTTATTTTATTTAAGTATTTTGTTCCTCAGACATAACTCTGAAAACACTAATACGTAATAGCCAGTTTCTATTCAGTTCAGTTCAGATTTTTACCAAAACCTCCTGTCTGGCATGTCTCTGTCTTTGTTGAGTTCCTGTACTTACAGAAGCCAAGAGATAGCTGGCAGCCATCCATAGAAAATGCCCTCTCCCTTTGAACACGGCCCTCCTTTGGTCTGAGTTTCTCACACAGCTCTGATGATGCAGGAGGATGCCAAGGGCCCAGTTGGTGCCTCAGCCCGATGCCTGCATCTGTGCCTTGGCAGCAGCTATTCATGTCTTGCCACTCAGAGTCAAATTCCCTTAAGTTTAGCCTTCCCTAAGTGCTTGTTCACTTCAGAGGACTCAACCCTCATCTTCCGTGTCCTCCTGGCCTAATTTCTCATATTACTGATTTACTGAGTATGAATCAGTAATATGAGATGTTCCGGAGAGGGAGGAAGGGACATTCATGAAAAAAGTGAGTGTTCAACTAACTAACTCCCCATGGGAGAAGGAAGTAGTGAAAAGATTTTAATGAAGCAGAGAGAAATTTCTGGTTTTGGAAGGAGGAAATCCTGAATGGCTCCCTCTGTGTCGCAGGAGAGACTCCTGGAAAGGAAACCTCAGGTTCCGGTCAGTCGGTCAGTTGGTCAGTTCGGGGAGAAATATTAGCAAGGAGGTAAAGGCCGTGCCTCACGACATCAGCAGTCCCTTCTCTGGAAATTCTACGGTATCCCGGAGAGCTCTCGGAATTTTGTGATGTCACTCGTGTCCTAGAAATGCCAAGTGCCCTCAAGATACACTCTCTCGGTGCCTATAAGACTCAGTTCTAGACATGTTGTCTAGAGAATGGAGATCATGGAGAGGCCAGAGGGAGGAAGAAGAAAGCTGACCTCAGATCTCAGAGGAAAACACGGAGAAATAATTAGTGGTCCTGGGGAAGACGAAGTGAGTTCACCACTAGCAGGGACTAGAGAGATTTCTGGATGTGATGGCTTTGAGACTTCCAGGGCTAGGGCTCAGGAACTGGGAGGTTTCTGGAATGAAATAGGTCTGTCTTGTTTCTCTGAGTTCCTAAAGGGCCAACCCACATCAAAGATTCACGATAGTTGATTTGACAAAGTCGGGAATTGACAAGGAGTGCGGAAGGAGTCAGTGAGATTTCAATACCAGCACTGCACATCACGCCCCCCCTGGTCCTTTTCGTTGTGTAGCAATAATAATAGAGAAAGGGGAGTAGCGCTCTGCCAAAGCCCGTATTTTTTTTTAAATATTTATTTATTTATTTATTAAGTATACAATATTCTGTCTGTGTGTATCTGCAGGCCAGAAGAGGGCACCAGACCTCTTTACAGATGGTTGTGAGCCACCATGTGGTTGCCGGGAATTGAACTCAGGACCTTTGGAAGAGCAGGCAATGCTCTTAACCACTGAGCCATCTCTCCAGCCCCCCGTATTTTTTTTTAATAGTCCAGGTGTGTTATTTCTTTTTGTACATCAGGCCATGAATTCGTAGGGAATGGGCTCCTGCAGCTAAGGCTCCTTCCTGTTAGTCCTCGCGAAGTGTGCTTCTCTGGGTTCGCTTGAGCTGAACCCAGGTGCCCTTCTCTTTGTCTTCCTTTTCCTTCTGGTCGTTCTCCTTCACCCGCTTCAGAAAGCTGTCTCTGCTCTTCGAGTGCTTGATGTGTTCAATCCGCACATTAATTCTCTTGGCAAGAATCTTGCCCTTAACTGGCTTGTTTACAATGATGCCCACAGCATGCTGGGTGACATTGTAGACTCTTCCGGTTTTGCCGTGGTAACATTTATGGGGCATTCCTTTTTGAACAGTGCCCATTCCCTTGATGTCTATAATATCGCCCTTCTTGTAGATTCGTGGCCAAAGGAACAACTCCATGTTTCCTAAAGGGCCTAGAGAACATATAGCGAGTGCCCCTCCTCTTTCCCTTTGTGTTTGTCATTGGCGAGTTACTGAAAGATGGCTACCGCGGCCGAAAGGCCCAAAGCCCATATTTTACCATGCCTTATATCACAGCCATTAGCAGGGTTGAGGCATCAAGTGCTGCAGTCAGTCTGACTCCTGTGGTCCCCTAAGGTTTCTAGCTTCCCAGTTATGAATGACACCCTGGTCTCCAGTTCAGCTTGAGAGCTCTTTAAGAGCCAATGGATGAGAGAGTGGGAAGAGACTGCCTTTTTTTTTCTTTTTCCATTTCTTTCTTTCTTTCTTTTGCTGTTTTGTTTTGTTTTTCAAGAAAGGGTTTCTTTGTGTATCTTGGGCTGTCCTAAAACTCACTCTGTAAATCAGGCCATCTTTGAATTCACAGAGATCTGTGTGTGTGCTGTGATTAAAGGCATGCACACACCACAGCCCGGCTGAGACTGCAATTTCTTGTTAGCTCTGGGTAAGTGACAATGGCTCTGTGTTGTGAATCTCTGTGAATCCAGACTATGTTATGTCCTTCAATGACATGAGTCTGAAGCATCAAGCACCCATCCCTATACTCCCTGAGGTCTCTGAAGTCACGGTGCATCCTTAAAGGCTTAGAAAGCTTTTCCCTGGTTCACCTTTGTGTGTGTGTGTGTGTGTGTGTGTGAGTTTTGTTCTATCTAGGAGAAGCACCATAGCAGTTGCATAGTGACTGAGAAATTTGATTTTTAGGAAATGATTTTTCATACCTGTGAGTGGTCTCTCCATAGCCACTCCTCTTTTCTTAAACTTGAGTATAGGAATGAATGAATGAATGATCCCTCCCTCCCTCCCTCCCTCTCTCTTCATGAGAACGAGTATCTGGTCTTGCATTGAGGGCTCCCCAGTTCTCAGCATCTCCAGCCCAACCTGTCACAAGCTGATCACACATTTGCAAACTTGGGATATATTCTGCTGAATTTTTGGGATAATGAATTTCATCAACTATGGGACTAACTTTGTTCTGACAGGACACTCACAATCTCTCCTCATCACACCCACATAGTGTAACAACTTTGTGGTTCCTCCATAATGTGCTTATTTCTGTCAGGGAACTGAAAGCCAGCCAGCCAGCCAGCCAGCCAGCCAGCCAGCCAACACTATCTACAAAGCTACAGAGAAACCCTGTCGTGAAAAACCAAAAATAAATAAATAAATAGGCATGGATTTTTTTTAAAAAATCAAACGCAAACTAAGTAGAAATAACTACTTTCAGTATGCCATTCAAGAATTAGGGAACCCTTTATCCCAGCACGTGGGAGACACAGGCAGAAGGACATCTGTGAGTTAAAATCCAGACTCATCTACCAAGTGAAATCACAAGACTCGTGCACTGTCTTATAGGTCCTAAACTCCCATGGTCCAGTTTCTAGGGTTGGGGGCCTCTCTATAAAGCCTGGAAATTCACAGAGGTCCACCTGCCTCTGTCTCTTTGATGATAGAATAAAAGATGTGCACCACAATAACCAGGGTCAGTTTCTTGTAGATTTAGTTTAATTTCAAATTTTGTTTGTATCTCTTGGTCTGCACCAAGTGTGTCCCTGTGGGGGTGGGGGGCAGGGAAGTTGTCCTATTTTAGAACATTTTATTTTACTTTTATTTGAGACAGTCTTTCTGGTTGTGTAGAACTTATTTTAATTTCAAATTTTTAAAGAATTTTTTTATGATTTATTTAACTTTATTTTATGTGCAGTCGTGTGAAACTGGATTTACAATCACTTATGAGCTGCTGCCTTGTGGGGGTTACATCTCAGGAGCACAAGAACCCAAATCTGTGCTGTACTCCCTGTCACCAAAAGAGGTCACTAGATCCCCACCATGTGGTTTCTGGACATTCCAGAAATTCCATCTCTCCAGTTCTCATTCTTTCATTGTTCCTCCTGCATGCCTGCGTCTAGTGAGAGAGTGGGCAACTTTCCTCCCTGCTTCTCTGTGTCTGTGTCTGTCACATCCTGGATAGCCAGAGTGCCCGCCACCTCTGCCTGAGATAGATGTGGCTGGCAGCCCTGGGGCTGGGGGAAAGGGAGAGAGTGGGTTCCCTGGAGAGCCTTGGGCAGAGGCTCTGTGGATTCCCTGCCGGAGGCCTCACTGCCTCTGAGGAGCCCATGGGGGAGGGGGAAAGGGAAGGTCAACCAGAGAGTCCTGCCTGGCTTTTGCTTTGCTTTCTTTTTGTTTTTGTTTGTTTGTTTATTTTATTTTCAGGTACAGCTGTGACCAGGTCTGGATCCAGGACAGACTCAAAAGCTAGAGAGAAATCCTGTCTCAGAAAACAAAAATAAATAAATACATAAATAAACACATAAACAAATACATAAACTAATAAATGAATGGATAGATAGATAGATAGATAGATAGATAGATAGATAGCCAGACAGAGAGAGAGATGATAAAACACCTTCAAGATCAGGGAGACCAAGGCTGGCAGATCACTGTAAGTTTAAAGCTACCTTGTTCTGCAGATTGAGATTCAGGACAGGCAAAGTGACATAGAGAAACCCTGTTTTCAAAAAAAAGGTGGGGGCTGGAGAGATGGCTCTGCGGTTAAGAGTGCTGACTGCTCTTCCAGAGGACCCAGGTTCAATTCCTACCACCCACATGGCAGTCAACAGCTGTCTGTAACTCCAAGATCTGACACCCTCAGATAGACATACATGCAGGCAAAACACCAATGCCGACAAAATAAATTATTAGGAAAATAAATATATAAAAAAGGTTGTTTAGCCTTTAATCCCAGCATTAGGAGGCAGAGGCAGATGGCTCTCTGTGAGTCTGAGGCCAGTTTTGTCTACAAAGTGAGTCCCAGGGCATACGCATACAAGGGCACACAACGAAACCCTATGTTGAACAACCACAAATAAACAAACAAATAAAGAGATAATAACAATAAAAATATTTGAGAGTTCAAATAATTGACTTCATCCACAATAAAAGAATATAAAAATAAAAATATCAAACGCATTTGAACGCATCAGCACAGGAGACCGCTTCCTAAATAGAACCCCAGTAGCACAGACACTGAGAGAAACAATTAATAAGTGAGAGAGACCTCCTGAAACTGAAAAGCTTCTGTAAAGCAAAGAACACGGCCAACAAGACAAAATGACGGCCTTACAGAATGGAAAAAGATCTTCACTAACCCCACATCAGACAGAGGTCTGTCTGATCTCCAAAACATACAAAGAACACAAGACATTGGTCATCTCAAGAACAAATAATCTAATTCACAAAATGGAGTACAGACTTAAACAGAGAACTCTCAACCGAGGAATCTAAAATGGCTGAAAGACACTTAAGGAAATGTTCAACATGCTTAGTCATCAGAGAAATGCAAATCAAAACAAGTTTCTAGAAACAAGGAGACAGTTCATAATGTTTCTTTCTTCTTTTTTTTTTAATTTGGGATGGGGGCCTCTCTCCAAAACCTGGGAATTCACAGAGGTACACCTGTCTCTGTCTCTTGGATGATAGAATAAAAGATGTGCACCACAGTGACAATCCAACTAAGTTTTTAGTATCTCATTCTGTTAATTTCATGTACATTTAGTTTCATTTCAAATTTTGTTTGTATCTCTTGGTCTGCACCCAAGTGTGTCCTTGGTGGGGGGGGGGCAGGGAAGGTGCCCTATTTCAGAACATTTTACTTAACTTTTATTTGAGACAGTCTTTCCAGTTGTGTAGAACTTAGTTTCATTTCAAATTTTTAATGACCAGGAAGGATGAAAGCATTCAAAAGGACTGGTTCCATATCTGGCAGAGAGGCAGGTGGATCTCTGGGAGTTTGAGGCCAGCCTGGTCGACGAGAGCTAGTTCCAAAGACAGGCTCCAAAGCAACAGAGAAAACCCTGCCTTGAAAATCAAAACAAAAACACAAACAAAAATAAAAAACATAAATTAAATCTGTGTGTGTGTGTGTGAGTGTGTGTGTGTGTGTGTGTGTGAGAGAGAGAGAGAGAGAAGAGAGAGAGAGAGAGAGAGAGAGAGAGAGAGAGAAATGATTAAACAGGAAATAAGAAAAAAACCAAAACCATAATGTCACCAAGATGACAGCCTGGTTTATATAGTGAGTTAAAGGTATTATACAGAGAAACCCTGTACCAAAAAAATAATAAAAGAAGAAAACAGAAAAAAAACAAGGAAGGAAGAAAAGAAGGAAAAAAGGAAAGAAGGAAGAAAAACTGGTGTTTTCCTTTTTTTCTTTGTTTATCTCAGGTTATTTTTTTTTTTTTTTTATTGCTGCCGCAGCAGCAGTATATTTTGGGCAGCTGCCTAGCTGGGTAATGGTGGCAGCACATTTCTTTATTCTCAGTTCTCAGCCCTCAGAGATCAGGAGAGGCAGAGGCAGGCAGATCGCTGTGAGTTTGAGGCTACCTTGTTCTGCAGGCAAAGCGACGACAGACACAGAGAAACTAAAAGTGTGTTTAGTACAGGCCTTTTATTCCGGCACTAGGAGGCAGAGGTAGAGGCAGGGGCAGCTAGATCTCTGTGAGTCTGAGGCCAGCCTTGTCTACAAAGTGAGTTCCAGGGCAAACAAGCATACAAAGGGAATCCCTATGTAGAAAAACCACAAATAAACAAATAATAATAATGATGATGATGATGATAATCTAAGAGCTCAATTAATTGACTTCACCCACAATTCAAAAATTAAAAAATAAAACAAAGAGTGTGTCTGACCGATCAGTGAAAGGACTATGTGGGCCAAGGGGCTGCCACAATTATGGATTGGTGAGAGGGAGGAAAGGAGGGAGGCAGCAAGGGCAGTTCCCAGTCACCTAAATGCCTTTCAAAGACATTTCACCATGGCAACCACTCGCTTGCTTTCTTGGGGTTTCTTTTCTTCAGTAGTTGTGTTTGTACAACCTACCCCACACCCCACTTCTCATCCTAAATACAGAGTCTGAGAAAATTAAAGCAGCTGTGGAAAAATTCCCACTTGGATATCTTTTCCTGCCCAGTAAAACAAAAACGACTATAACAGGGCTGGAGAGATGGCTCAGAGGTTAAGAGCACTGACTGCTTTTCCACAGGTCCTGAGTTCAATTCCCAGCAACCACATGGTGGCTTACAACCATCTATAATGAGACCTGGTGCCCCCTTCTGGCTTGCAGGCACACGTGGAAGGAATGCTATACACATAATATAATAAATAAATTTAAAAAAAAAAAACGACTATAACAAAAATATGCATATCTAAAAAAAACAAAAAAATAAAAAAAATACATATCTAAGCAGACCAATCAAGTTGTAGCCTCACCCTTTATATTATTTATTTATTTATTTATTTATTTATTTATTGGCTTTTCAAGACAAGTTTTCTCTGTAGCTTTGGTGCCTGTCCTGGAACTCCCAGAGATTTGCCTGCCTCTGCCTCCAGAGTGCTGGGATTAAAGGCGTGTGCCACCACTGCCCGCCTTAGACTCACCCTTTAATGGTTCAGCAAGGAGTTCTAGCTGTTAGGAAGGGCTGGTGACCTTGAACTTTACTAGTCTCTGAAATCTGCCTTCTCACTTTTACCAGGTGCCTTCAGGGACAGGATTGGAGGCCATGGCCTGTAGCTTTGGCTTGTACATTTACTTCAATTTTAATTTTTTTGTCTTGTTTTTCGAAACAGGGTTTCCCTGGGTAACAGTCCTAGCTGATCTGGAACTAGCTCTTGTAGACCAGGCTGGCTTCCAACTCCCAAGAAATTCACCTGCCTCTGCCCCCTGTGTGCTGGGAATAAAGGCATGTGCCACCACCACATTTATTTAAACCTCTCTCTCGGTGTGCCTGTGTATGTGGGGGAGACAGGGAAGGTGTCATATTTCCAAACATTTTCATAACTGCACTTAGCACTGCACTCTTTTACATTTTATTTTACTTTTAGTTGAGACAGTGTTTCCAGTTGTGTAGTTTAATTTCAATTTCTTAAAGAATTTTTTTTTATGATTTATTTAACCATGCAGGTGCTGGGAATTGAACCCAATTTCTCAGGAAGAGCCAAGAAACTAGCTCTCCAGGCTCTTAATTTAAAAGTTTATTTATGTGTCTCTGGGTGTGCCTGTGCCTGTGATTGTGTTTGGTGTGTGTGTGGGGGGGGTATATTTTGACCTCACCAGATGAAGGCATTCAAGAGCACTGGCTCCATATCTGGCAAAGGCAGGATCTCTGGGAGTTTTAGGCCAGCGTGGTCTACAAAAAGGAGCCAGTTCCAAGAACAGTCTCCAAATCAGCAGAGAAACCCTGTCTCATAAAGCAAAACACAAAACCAAACAAGAAATAAATAAATTGAGAGAGAGAGAGAAAGAGAGAGAGAGAGAGAGAGAGAGAGAGAGAGAGAGAAGAAATGTGGATTTACAGATAGGAAATAAGAATAAAAAGAGAACGTTACCAACAAGACAGCCTGGTCTATAAACTGAGTTCCAGGACAGCTAGGGCTGTTACACAGAGAAATCGTGCCTCAAAAAATACTAAAAGAAGAGAAAAAAAAAAAAGCAAGCAAGCAAGAAAATGCAGGGTTTTTTTCCCCTTTTTTGTCTTTGTTAATTCCAGGCCATTCATTTTAATTTTACTTTTTCTTTTAAGATTATATTTTCAGGGGCTGTAGAGATGGCTCAGAGGTTAAGAGCACTGACTGTTCTTCTAAAGGTCCTGAGTTCAATTCCTAGCAACAATATGGTGGCTCACAACCATCTGTAATGGGGTCTTCTGGCCTGCAGTCATGCATGGAAGGAGTGCTGTATACATAATAAATAATTAATTTTAAAAAAAAGATTGTATTTGCAGCATAAGTGTTCAGAAAGAAGAAGTCCTGGGCCATGTAGTAAAATAGTTTGTCTGAAACACAAATAAAAAGACAGGTCCTGTCTCAAAAAACAAAAAAAAAAAAAAAACAAAAAACAAATTAAAATGTGAAATAAAACCAAGAAGGGGCTTTTTGTTTTGTTTTGTTTTGTTTTCTATGAAACCTGAAAATGGCTGAATTCAACAATTATCCAACTTCAGCAAGAAGGTACTGTTTCCCAGCTTCAACCAGAAAACAGCAAATATGCACATCTAGGCCCTGTCAACAGAAGAGAGCACTAGATTTCCACCATGTGGTTTCTGGAAAGTCCAGAAATTCCATCTCTCCATTTCTGATTCTTTCAATCACTGCAGGCAGGCCTGCATTTAGTGAGAGAGTGGACACCACTCCTCGTTCCTTCCTGTTTCTCACGTGTTCATGTCTCACGTGTTCATGTCATAAACACGCGCACATGTGTTTATGGGGTGGCTTTTGAACTAACCAAGATGACTGGTTCCATATCTGGCAGAGAGGCAGTTGGATCTCTGGGAGTTTGAGGACAGCCTGGTCGACAAGAGCTAGTTCTAAGACAACAGAGAAACCATGCCTTGAAAATCAAAACCAAAACACAAACAAAAATAAATAAATAAATAAATACATACATACATAAAATAAAACATGAATTAAATGAGAAAGAGAGAGGGAGAAGAAATGTCAATTTGTCAATTTTCAGACCAGAAATAAGAAAAAACAAAACCATAATGTCACCAAGATGACAGCCTGGTTTATATAGTGAGTTAAAGGTATTATACAGAGAAACCAAAAATAAAAAATAATAAAAGAAGAAATCAGGAAGGAAGGAAGGAAGGAAGGAAGGAAGGAAGGAAAAATAGGTGCTTTCCTTTTTTTCTTTGTTTATCTCAGGTTATTTATTTTTATTTAATTTTTTTCTAAAATTGCAGCAGCAGCAGTATATTTTGGGCAGCTGACTACTATCATGGAAGCGTTCAGAAAGAAGTCCTGGGCCATGTAGTGAGATAGATTGTCTGGAGCATAAATAAAAAGCCAATTCCTGTCAAAAAAAGAAAAAAAAATCAAGTTAAAATGTGAAATAATAAAATAAATAAGGGTGGTTTTTTTTTGTTTCTTGTTTTTTTTTTTTTTTTTTTTTTTTTTTTTTGCAATGAGTGAATTCAAGTCAACAACTTTCAGTTTCCCAACTCCAACAGGAAAGGCTGCAGATATCCATATCAAAGAGGTCCAGTGGAGCTGTAGCCACACCCTTTAATGCTTGTGTCCCAAGGACACAGAGTTTAGGAAAGAAATGATCTTGATCTTTTTTTCAGGAGATCTGAAAACTCAAAACAGCAACCAAACACACACCAAGTAGGAAGAAATGACAGAGAGGCAGGGGGAGTTCAAGGCCAGCCTCACCTACCAAGGACATTCCAGGACTGTTCCCTAGATAAACCCTGTCTCACAAAACCAACCAAACACACACACACAAAACCCAGAAGAATAAGGAAAGTGTTCCTGAAACACCACAAACCAGCTAGATTGCACTTAATAGCAATCAAAAGTGGGTGAAATATAAAATGGAGAGAAATTCTTTGATGAAATCCAACCCTCTTTCTTGGTCAAAGCTGTACAGCCAATAGAACTAGAGGGAGGGAACATGTGTCCATCTCTCAATAAAAAAAGAAAAAAGGCTAGAATCTCACTGTGAGCGTAAAAGATGAAAATCTTACAGCTGACACCATCCAGTCTCAAGTTAGAAAAACTTGAAACGATGCAACAGGAGACAGACAGTTTCCCAATGAACTCTTGCTATTCTCCAGGGGAAGTTTTGTTCCTGAGGGTTTTTTTTTTTTTTTTTTTTGATTTTTCGAGACAGGGTTTCTCTGTAGCTTTGGAGCCTGTCCTGGCACTAGCTCTTCTAGACCAGGCTGGCCTCGAACTCACAGAGATCCACCTGCCTCTGAATCCCAAGTGTTGGGATAAAGGCATGCGCCACCACCGCCCGGCTCTGAGGGTTTTTGGAACAACTAAAATCCCTCTTATCTTTTTGTTTTGTTTTGTTTTCCATGCCCCCTCAGAGGACACCTGGATGTTTTTTAAGGATTTGGTTTTATTTTATTTAAGTATTTTGTTCCTCAGACATAACTCTGAAAACACTAATACGTAATAGCCAGTTTCTATTCAGTTCAGTTCAGATTTTTACCAAAACCTCCTGTCTGGCATGTCTCTGTCTTTGTTGAGTTCCTGTACTTACAGAAGCCAAGAGATAGCTGGCAGCCATCCATAGAAAATGCCCTCTCCCTTTGAACACGGCCCTCCTTTGGTCTGAGTTTCTCACACAGCTCTGATGATGCAGGAGGATGCCAAGGGCCCAGTTGGTGCCTCAGCCCGATGCCTGCATCTGTGCCTTGGCAGCAGCTATTCATGTCTTGCCACTCAGAGTCAAATTCCCTTAAGTTTAGCCTTCCCTAAGTGCTTGTTCACTTCAGAGGACTCAACCCTCATCTTCCGTGTCCTCCTGGCCTAATTTCTCATATTACTGAATTACTGAGTATGAATCAGTAATATGAGATGTTCCGGAGAGGAAGGAAGGGACATTCATGAAAAAAGTGAGTGTTCAACTAACTAACTCCCCATGGGAGAAGGAAGTAGTGAAAAGATTTTAATGAAGCAGAGAGAAATTTCTGGTTTTGGAAGGAGGAAATCCTGAATGGCTCCCTCTGTGTCGCAGGAGAGACTCCTGGAAAGGAAACCTCAGGTTCCGGTCAGTCGGTCGGTTGGTCAGTTCGGGGAGAAATATTAGCAAGGAGGTAAAGGCCGTGCCTCACGACATCAGCAGTCCCTTCTCTGGAAATTCTACGGTATCCCGGAGAGCTCTCGGAATTTTGTGATGTCACTCGTGTCCTAGAAATGCCAAGTGTCCTCAAGATACACTCTCTCGGTGCCTATAAGACTCAGTTCTAGACATGTTGTCTAGAGAATGGAGATCATGGAGAGGCCAGAGGGAGGAAGAAGAAAGCTGACCTCAGATCTCAGAGGAAAACACGGAGAAATAATTAGTGGTCCTGGGGAAGACGAAGTGAGTTCACCACTAGCAGGGACTAGAGAGATTTCTGGATGTGATGGCTTTGAGACTTCCAGGGCTAGGGCTCAGGAACTGGGAGGTTTCTGGAATGAAATAGGTCTGTCTTGTTTCTCTGAGTTCCTAAAGGGCCAACCCACATCAAAGATTCACGATAGTTGATTTGACAAAGTCGGGAATTGACAAGGAGTGCGGAAGGAGTCAGTGAGATTTCAATACCAGCACTGCACATCACCCCCCCCCCCCCCCCCCCCCCCGGTCCGTTTCGTTGTGTAGCAATAATAATAGAGAAAGGGGAGTAGCGCTCTGCCAAAGCCCGTATTTTTTTTTAAATATTTATTTATTTATTTATTAAGTATACAATATTCTGTCTGTGTGTATGTCTGCAGGCCAGAAGAGGGCACCAGACCTCTTTACAGATGGTTGTGAGCCACCATGTGGTTGCCGGGAATTGAACTCAGGACCTTTGGAAGAGCAGGCAATGCTCTTAACCACTGAGCCATCTCTCCAGCCCCCCGTATTTTTTTTTTAATAGTCCAGGTGTGTTATTTCTTTTTGTACATCAGGCCATGAATTCGTAGGGAATGGGCTCCAGCAGCTAAGGCTCCTTCCTGTTAGTCCTCGCGAAGTGTGCTTCTCTGGGTTCGCTTGAGCTGAACCCAGGTGCCCTTCTCTTTGTCTTCCTTTTCCTTCTGGTTGTTCTCCTTCACCCGCTTCAGAAAGCTGTCTCTGCTCTTCGAGTGCTTGATGTGTTCAATCCGCACATTAATTCTCTTGGCAAGAATCTTGCCCTTAACTGGCTTGTTTACAATGATGGCCACAGCATGCTGGGTGACATTGTAGACTCTTCCGGTTTTGCCGTGGTAACATTTATGGGGCATTCCTTTTTGAACCGTGCCCATTCCCTTGATGTCTATAATATCGCCCTTCTTGTAGATCCGTGGCCAAAGGAACAACTCCATGTTTCCTAAAGGGCCTAGAGAACATATAGCGAGTGCCCCTCCTCTTTCCCTTTGTGTTTGTCATTTTGGCGAGTTACTGAAAGATGGCTACCGCGGCCGAAAGGCCCAAAGCCCATATTTTACCATGCCTTATATCACAGCCATTAGCAGGGTTGAGGCATCAAGTGCTGCAGTCAGTCTGACTCCTGTGGTCCCCTAAGGTTTCTAGCTTCCCAGTTATGAATGACACCCTGGTCTCCAGTTCAGCTTGAGAGCTCTTTAAGAGCCAATGGATGAGAGAGTGGGAAGAGACTGCCTTTTTTTTTTCTTTTTCCATTTCTTTCTTTCTTTCTTTTGCTGTTTTGTTTTGTTTTTCAAGAAAGGGTTTCTTTGTGTATCTTGGGCTGTCCTAAAACTCACTCTGTAAATCAGGCCATCTTTGAATTCACAGAGATCTGTGTGTGTGCTGTGATTAAAGGCATGCACACACCACAGCCCGGCTGAGACTGCAATTTCTTGTTAGCTCTGGGTAAGTGACAATGGCTCTGTGTTGTGAATCTCTGTGAATCCAGACTATGTTATGTCCTTCAATGACATGAGTCTGAAGCATCAAGCACCCATCCCTATACTCCCTGAGGTCTCTGAAGTCACGGTGCATCCTTAAAGGCTTAGAAAGCTTTTCCCTGGTTCACCTTTGTGTGTGTGTGTGTGTGTGTGTGTGTGTGTGTGTGTTTTGTTCTATCTAGGAGAAGCACCATAGCAGTTGCATAGTGACTGAGAAATTTGATTTTTAGGAAATGATTTTTCATACCTGTGAGTGGTCTCTCCATAGCCACTCCTCTTTTCTTAAACTTGAGTATAGGAATGAATGAATGAATGATCCCTCCCTCCCTCCCTCCCTCTCTCTTCATGAGAACGAGTATCTGGTCTTGCATTGAGGGCTCCCCAGTTCTCAGCATCTCCAGCCCAACCTGTCACAAGCTGATCACACATTTGCAAACTTGGGATATATTCTGCTGAATTTTTGGGATAATGAATTTCATCAACTATGGTACTAACTTTGTTCTGACAGGACACTCACAATCTCTCCTCATCACACCCACATAGTGTAACAACTTTGTGGTTCCTCCATAATGTGCTTATTTCTGTCAGGGAACTGAAAGCCAGCCAGCCAGCCAGCCAGCCAGCCAGCCAGCCAACACTATCTACAAAGCTACAGAGAAACCCTGTCGTGAAAAACCAAAAATAAATAAATAAATAGGCATGGATTTTTTTTAAAAAATCAAACGCAAACTAAGTAGAAATAACTACTTTCAGTATGCCATTCAAGAATTAGGGAACCCTTTATCCCAGCACGTGGGAGACACAGGCAGAAGGACATCTGTGAGTTAAAATCCAGACTCATCTACCAAGTGAAATCACAAGACTCGTGCACTGTCTTATAGGTCCTAAACTCCCATGGTCCAGTTTCTAGGGTTGGGGGCCTCTCTATAAAGCCTGGAAATTCACAGAGGTCCACCTGCCTCTGTCTCTTTGATGATAGAATAAAAGATGTGCACCACAATAACCAGGGTCAGTTTCTTGTAGATTTAGTTTAATTTCAAATTTTGTTTGTATCTCTTGGTCTGCACCAAGTGTGTCCCTGTGGGGGTGGGGGGCAGGGAAGTTGTCCTATTTTAGAACATTTTATTTTACTTTTATTTGAGACAGTCTTTCTGGTTGTGTAGAACTTATTTTAATTTAAAATTTTTAAAGAATTTTTTTATGATTTATTTAACTTTATTTTATGTGCAGTCGTGTGAAACTGGATTTACAATCACTTATGAGCTGCTGCCTTGTGGGGGTTACATCTCAGGAGCACAAGAACCCAAATCTGTGCTGTACTCCCTGTCACCAAAAGAGGTCACTAGATCCCCACCATGTGGTTTCTGGACATTCCAGAAATTCCATCTCTCCAGTTCTCATTCTTTCATTGTTCCTCCTGCATGCCTGCGTCTAGTGAGAGAGTGGGCAACTTTCCTCCCTGCTTCTCTGTGTCTGTGTCTGTCACATCCTGGATAGCCAGAGTGCCCGCCACCTCTGCCTGAGATAGATGTGGCTGGCAGCCCTGGGGCTGGGGGAAAGGGAGAGAGTGGGTTCCCTGGAGAGCCTTGGGCAGAGGCTCTGTGGATTCCCTGCCGGAGGCCTCACTGCCTCTGAGGAGCCCCTGGGGGAGGGGGAAAGGGAAGGTCAACCAGAGAGTCCTGCCTGGCTTTTGCTTTGCTTTCTTTTTGTTTTTGTTTGTTTGTTTATTTTATTTTCAGGTACAGCTGTGACCAGGTCTGGATCCAGGACAGACTCAAAAGCTAGAGAGAAATCCTGTCTCAGAAAACAAAAATAAATAAATACATAAATAAACACATAAACAAATACATAAACTAATAAATGAATGGATAGATAGATAGATAGATAGATAGATAGATAGATAGCCAGACAGAGAGAGAGATGATAAAACACCTTCAAGATCAGGGAGACCAAGGCTGGCAGATCACTGTAAGTTTAAAGCTACCTTGTTCTGCAGATTGAGATTCAGGACAGGCAAAGTGACATAGAGAAACCCTGTTTTCAAAAAAAAGGTGGGGGCTGGAGAGATGGCTCTGCGGTTAAGAGTGCTGACTGCTCTTCCAGAGGACCCAGGTTCAATTCCTACCACCCACATGGCAGTCAACAGCTGTCTGTAACTCCAAGATCTGACACCCTCAGATAGACATACATGCAGGCAAAACACCAATGCCGACAAAATAAATTATTAGGAAAATAAATATATAAAAAAGGTTGTTTAGCCTTTAATCCCAGCATTAGGAGGCAGAGGCAGATGGCTCTCTGTGAGTCTGAGGCCAGTTTTGTCTACAAAGTGAGTCCCAGGGCATACGCATACAAGGGCACACAACGAAACCCTATGTTGAACAACCACAAATAAACAAACAAATAAAGAGATAATAACAATAAAAATATTTGAGAGTTCAAATAATTGACTTCATCCACAATAAAAGAATATAAAAATAAAAATATCAAACGCATTTGAACGCATCAGCACAGGAGACCGCTTCCTAAATAGAACCCCAGTAGCACAGACACTGAGAGAAACAATTAATAAGTGAGAGAGACCTCCTGAAACTGAAAAGCTTCTGTAAAGCAAAGAACACGGCCAACAAGACAAAATGACGGCCTTACAGAATGGAAAAAGATCTTCACTAACCCCACATCAGACAGAGGTCTGTCTGATCTCCAAAACATACAAAGAACACAAGACATTGGTCATCTCAAGAACAAATAATCTAATTCACAAAATGGAGTACAGACTTAAACAGAGAACTCTCAACCGAGGAATCTAAAATGGCTGAAAGACACTTAAGGAAATGTTCAACATGCTTAGTCATCAGAGAAATGCAAATCAAAACAAGTTTCTAGAAACAAGGAGACAGTTCATAATGTTTCTTTCTTCTTTTTTTTTTAATTTGGGATGGGGGCCTCTCTCCAAAACCTGGGAATTCACAGAGGTACACCTGTCTCTGTCTCTTGGATGATAGAATAAAAGATGTGCACCACAGTGACAATCCAACTAAGTTTTTAGTATCTCATTCTGTTAATTTCATGTACATTTAGTTTCATTTCAAATTTTGTTTGTATCTCTTGGTCTGCACCCAAGTGTGTCCTTGGTGGGGGGGGGCAGGGAAGGTGCCCTATTTCAGAACATTTTACTTAACTTTTATTTGAGACAGTCTTTCCAGTTGTGTAGAACTTAGTTTCATTTCAAATTTTTAATGACCAGGAAGGATGAAAGCATTCAAAAGGACTGGTTCCATATCTGGCAGAGAGGCAGGTGGATCTCTGGGAGTTTGAGGCCAGCCTGGTCGACGAGAGCTAGTTCCAAAGACAGGCTCCAAAGCAACAGAGAAAAACCCTGCCTTGAAAATCAAAACAAAAACACAAACAAAAATAAAAAACATAAATTAAATCTGTGTGTGTGTGTGTGTGTGTGAGTGTGTGTGTGTGTGTGTGTGAGAGAGAGAGAAGAGAGAGAGAGAGAGAGAGAGAGAAATGATTAAACAGGAAATAAGAAAAAAACCAAAACCATAATGTCACCAAGATGACAGCCTGGTTTATATAGTGAGTTAAAGGTATTATACAGAGAAACCCTGTACCAAATAAATAATAAAAGAAGAAAACAGAAAAAAAACAAGGAAGGAAGAAAAGAAGGAAAAAAGGAAAGAAGGAAGAAAAACTGGTGTTTTCCTTTTTTTCTTTGTTTATCTCAGGTTATTTTTTTTTTTTTTATTGCTGCCGCAGCAGCAGTATATTTTGGGCAGCTGCCTAGCTGGGTAATGGTGGCAGCACATTTCTTTATTCTCAGTTCTCAGCCCTCAGAGATCAGGAGAGGCAGAGGCAGGCAGATCGCTGTGAGTTTGAGGCTACCTTGTTCTGCAGGCAAAGCGACGACAGACACAGAGAAACTAAAAGTGTGTTTAGTACAGGCCTTTTATTCCGGCACTAGGAGGCAGAGGTAGAGGCAGGGGCAGCTAGATCTCTGTGAGTCTGAGGCCAGCCTTGTCTACAAAGTGAGTTCCAGGGCAAACAAGCATACAAAGGGAATCCCTATGTAGAAAAACCACAAATAAACAAATAATAATAATGATGATGATGATGATAATCTAAGAGCTCAATTAATTGACTTCACCCACAATTCAAAAATTAAAAAATAAAACAAAGAGTGTGTCTGACCGATCAGTGAAAGGACTATGTGGGCCAAGGGGCTGCCACAATTATGGATTGGTGAGAGGGAGGAAAGGAGGGAGGCAGCAAGGGCAGTTCCCAGTCACCTAAATGCCTTTCAAAGACATTTCACCATGGCAACCACTCGCTTGCTTTCTTGGGGTTTCTTTTCTTCAGTAGTTGTGTTTGTACAACCTACCCCACACCCCACTTCTCATCCTAAATACAGAGTCTGAGAAAATTAAAGCAGCTGTGGAAAAATTCCCACTTGGATATCTTTTCCTGCCCAGTAAAACAAAAACGACTATAACAGGGCTGGAGAGATGGCTCAGAGGTTAAGAGCACTGACTGCTTTTCCACAGGTCCTGAGTTCAATTCCCAGCAACCACATGGTGGCTTACAACCATCTATAATGAGACCTGGTGCCCCCTTCTGGCTTGCAGGCACACGTGGAAGGAATGCTATACACATAATATAATAAATAAATTTAAAAAAAAAACGACTATAACAAAAATATGCATATCTAAAAAAAACAAAAAAATAAAAAAATACATATCTAAGCAGACCAATCAAGTTGTAGCCTCACCCTTTATATTATTTATTTATTTATTTATTTATTTATTTATTTATTTATTGGCTTTTCAAGACAAGTTTTCTCTGTAGCTTTGGTGCCTGTCCTGGAACTCCCAGAGATTTGCCTGCCTCTGCCTCCAGAGTGCTGGGATTAAAGGCGTGTGCCACCACTGCCCGCCTTAGACTCACCCTTTAATGGTTCAGCAAGGAGTTCTAGCTGTTAGGAAGGGCTGGTGACCTTGAACTTTACTAGTCTCTGAAATCTGCCTTCTCACTTTTACCAGGTGCCTTCAGGGACAGGAGTGGAGGCCAGGGCCTGTAGCTTTGGCTTGTACATTTACTTCAATTTTAATTTTTTTGTCTTGTTTTTCGAAACAGGGTTTCCCTGGGTAACAGTCCTAGCTGATCTGGAACTAGCTCTTGTAGACCAGGCTGGCTTCCAACTCCCAAGAAATTCACCTGCCTCTGCCCCCTGTGTGCTGGGAATAAAGGCATGTGCCACCACCACATTTATTTAAACCTCTCTCTCGGTGTGCCTGTGTATGTGGGGGAGACAGGGAAGGTGTCATATTTCCAAACATTTTCATAACTGCACTTAGCACTGCACTCTTTTACATTTTATTTTACTTTTAGTTGAGACAGTGTTTCCAGTTGTGTAGTTTAATTTCAATTTCTTAAAGAATTTTTTTTTATGATTTATTTAACCATGCAGGTGCTGGGAATTGAACCCAATTTCTCAGGAAGAGCCAAGAAACTAGCTCTCCAGGCTCTTAATTTAAAAGTTTATTTATGTGTCTCTGGGTGTGCCTGTGCCTGTGATTGTGTTTGGTGTGTGTGTGGGGGGGTATATTTTGACCTCACCAGATGAAGGCATTCAAGAGCACTGGCTCCATATCTGGCAGAGGCAGGATCTCTGGGAGTTTTAGGCCAGCGTGGTCTACAAAAAGGAGCTAGTTCCAAGAACAGTCTCCAAATCAGCAGAGAAACCCTGTCTCATAAAGCAAAACACAAAACCAAACAAGAAATAAATAAATTGAGAGAGAGAGAGAATGCGAGAGAGAGAGAGAGAGAGAGAGAGAGAGAGAGAGAGAGAGAGAGAGAAGAAATGTGGATTTACAGATAGGAAATAAGAATAAAAAGAGAACGTTACCAACAAGACAGCCTGGACTATAAACTGAGTTCCAGGACAGCTAGGGCTGTTACACAGAGAAATCGTGCCTCAAAAAATACTAAAAGAAGAGAAAAAAAAAAAAGCAAGCAAGCAAGAAAATGCAGGGTTTTTTTCCCCTTTTTTGTCTTTGTTAATTCCAGGCCATTCATTTTAATTTTACTTTTTCTTTTAAGATTATATTTTCAGGGGCTGTAGAGATGGCTCAGAGGTTAAGAGCACTGACTGTTCTTCCAAAGGTCCTGAGTTCAATTCCTAGCAACAATATGGTGGCTCACAACCATCTGTAATGGGGTCTTCTGGCCTGCAGTCATGCATGGAAGGAGTGCTGTATACATAATAAATAATTAATTTAAAAAAAAGATTGTATTTGCAGCATAAGTGTTCAGAAAGAAGAAGTCCTGGGCCATGTAGTAAAATAGTTTATCTGAAACACAAATAAAAAGACATGTCCTGTCTCAAAAACCAAAAAAAAAAAAAAAAAAAACAAATTAAAATGTGAAATAAAACCAAGAAGGGGCTTTTTGTTTTGTTTTGTTTTCTATGAAACCTGAAAATGGCTGAATTCAACAATTATCCAACTTCAGCAAGAAGGTACTGTTTCCCAGCTTCAACCAGAAAACAGCAAATATGCACATCTAGGCCCTGTCAACAGAAGAGAGCACTAGATTTCCACCATGTGGTTTCTGGAAAGTCCAGAAATTCCATCTCTCCATTTCTGATTCTTTCAATCACTGCAGGCAGGCCTGCATTTAGTGAGAGAGTGGACACCACTCCTCGTTCCTTCCTGTTTCTCACGTGTTCATGTCTCACGTGTTCATGTCATAAACACGCGCACATGTGTTTATGGGGTGGCTTTTGAACTAACCAAGATGACTGGTTCCATATCTGGCAGAGAGGCAGTTGGATCTCTGGGAGTTTGAGGACAGCCTGGTCGACAAGAGCTAGTTCTAAGACAACAGAGAAACCATGCCTTGAAAATCAAAACCAAAACACAAACAAAAATAAATAAATAAATAAATAAATGAATAAATACATAAAATAAAACATGAATTAAATGAGAAAGAGAGAGGGAGAAGAAATGTCAATTTGTCAATTTTCAGACCAGAAATAAGAAAAAACAAAACCATAATGTCACCAAGATGACAGCCTGGTTTATATAGTGAGTTAAAGGTATTATACAGAGAAACCAAAAATAAAAAATAATAAAAGAAGAAAACAGGAAGGAAGGAAGGAAGGAAGGAAGGAAGGAAAAATAGGTGCTTTCCTTTTTTTCTTTGTTTATCTCAGGTTATTTATTTTTATTTAATTTTTTTCTAAAATTGCAGCAGCAGCAGTATATTTTGGGCAGCTGACTACTATCATGGAAGCGTTCAGAAAGAAGTCCTGGGCCATGTAGTGAGATAGATTGTCTGGAGCATAAATAAAAAGCCAATTCCTGTCAAAAAAAGAAAAAAAAATCAAGTTAAAATGTGAAATAATAAAATAAATAAGGGTGGTTTTTTTTTGTTTCTTGTTTTTTTTTGTTTGTTGTTTGTTTTTTTGTTTTTTTTTTTTTTTGCAATGAGTGAATTCAAGTCAACAACTTTCAGTTTCCCAACTCCAACAGGAAAGGCTGCAGATATCCATATCAAAGAGGTCCAGTGGAGCTGTAGCCACACCCTTTAATGCTTGTGTCCCAAGGACACAGAGTTTAGGAAAGAAATGATCTTGATCTTTTTTTCAGGAGATCTGAAAACTCAAAACAGCAACCAAACACACACCAAGTAGGAAGAAATGACAGAGAGGCAGGGGGAGTTCAAGGCCAGCCTCACCTACCAAGGACATTCCAGGACTGTTCCCTAGATAAACCCTGTCTCACAAAACCAACCAAACACACACACACAAAACCCAGAAGAATAAGGAAAGTGTTCCTGAAACACCACAAACCAGCTAGATTGCACTTAATAGCAATCAAAAGTGGGTGAAATATAAAATGGAGAGAAATTCTTTGATGAAATCCAACCCTCTTTCTTGGTCAAAGCTGTACAGCCAATAGAACTAGAGGGAGGGAACATGTGTCCATCTCTCAATAAAAAAAGAAAAAAGGCTAGAATCTCACTGTGAGCGTAAAAGATGAAAATCTTACAGCTGACACCATCCAGTCTCAAGTTAGAAAAACTTGAAACGATGCAACAGGAGACAGACAGTTTCCCAATGAACTCTTGCTATTCTCCAGGGGAAGTTTTGTTCCTGAGGGTTTTTTTTTTTTTTTTTTGATTTTTCGAGACAGGGTTTCTCTGTAGCTTTGGAGCCTGTCCTGGCACTAGCTCTTCTAGACCAGGCTGGCCTCGAACTCACAGAGATCCACCTGCCTCTGAATCCCAAGTGTTGGGATAAAGGCATGCACCACCACCGCCCGGCTCTGAGGGTTTTTGGAACAACTAAAATCCCTCTTATCTTTTTGTTTTGTTTTGTTTTCCATGCCCCCTCAGAGGACACCTGGATGTTTTTTAAGGATTTGGTTTTATTTTATTTAAGTATTTTGTTCCTCAGACATAACTCTGAAAACACTAATACGTAATAGCCAGTTTCTATTCAGTTCAGTTCAGATTTTTACCAAAACCTCCTGTCTGGCATGTCTCTGTCTTTGTTGAGTTCCTGTACTTACAGAAGCCAAGAGATAGCTGGCAGCCATCCATAGAAAATGCCCTCTCCCTTTGAACACGGCCCTCCTTTGGTCTGAGTTTCTCACACAGCTCTGATGATGCAGGAGGATGCCAAGGGCCCAGTTGGTGCCTCAGCCCGATGCCTGCATCTGTGCCTTGGCAGCAGCTATTCATGTCTTGCCACTCAGAGTCAAATTCCCTTAAGTTTAGCCTTCCCTAAGTGCTTGTTCACTTCAGAGGACTCAACCCTCATCTTCCGTGTCCTCCTGGCCTAATTTCTCATATTACTGATTTACTGAGTATGAATCAGTAATATGAGATGTTCCGGAGAGGAAGGAAGGGACATTCATGAAAAAAGTGAGTGTTCAACTAACTAACTCCCCATGGGAGAAGGAAGTAGTGAAAAGATTTTAATGAAGCAGAGAGAAATTTCTGGTTTTGGAAGGAGGAAATCCTGAATGGCTCCCTCTGTGTCGCAGGAGAGACTCCTGGAAAGGAAACCTCAGGTTCCGGTCAGTCGGTCGGTTGGTCAGTTCGGGGAGAAATATTAGCAAGGAGGTAAAGGCCGTGCCTCACGACATCAGCAGTCCCTTCTCTGGAAATTCTACGGTATCCCGGAGAGCTCTCGGAATTTTGTGATGTCACTCGTGTCCTAGAAATGCCAAGTGTCCTCAAGATACACTCTCTTGGTGCCTATAAGACTCAGTTCTAGACATGTTGTCTAGAGAATGGAGATCATGGAGAGGCCAGAGGGAGGAAGAAGAAAGCTGACCTCAGATCTCAGAGGAAAACACGGAGAAATAATTAGTGGTCCTGGGGAAGACGAAGTGAGTTCACCACTAGCAGGGACTAGAGAGATTTCTGGATGTGATGGCTTGGAGACTTCCAGGGCTAGGGCTCAGGAACTGGGAGGTTTCTGGAATGAAATAGGTCTGTCTTGTTTCTCTGAGTTCCTAAAGGGCCAACCCACATCAAAGATTCACGATAGTTGATTTGACAAAGTCGGGAATTGACAAGGAGTGCGGAAGGAGTCAGTGAGATTTCAATACCAGCACTGCACATCACCCCCCCCCCCCCCCCCCCCCCCGGTCCGTTTCGTTGTGTAGCAATAATAATAGAGAAAGGGGAGTAGCGCTCTGCCAAAGCCCGTATTTTTTTTTAAATATTTATTTATTTATTTATTAAGTATACAATATTCTGTCTGTGTGTATGTCTGCAGGCCAGAAGAGGGCACCAGACCTCTTTACAGATGGTTGTGAGCCACCATGTGGTTGCCGGGAATTGAACTCAGGACCTTTGGAAGAGCAGGCAATGCTCTTAACCACTGAGCCATCTCTCCAGCCCCCCGTATTTTTTTTTTAATAGTCCAGGTGTGTTATTTCTTTTTGTACATCAGGCCATGAATTCGTAGGGAATGGGCTCCAGCAGCTAAGGCTCCTTCCTGTTAGTCCTCGCGAAGTGTGCTTCTCTGGGTTCGCTTGAGCTGAACCCAGGTGCCCTTCTCTTTGTCTTCCTTTTCCTTCTGGTTGTTCTCCTTCACCCGCTTCAGAAAGCTGTCTCTGCTCTTCGAGTGCTTGATGTGTTCAATCCGCACATCAATTCTCTTGGCAAGAATCTTGCCCTTAACTGGCTTGTTTACAATGATGCCCACAGCATGCTGGGTGACATTGTAGACTCTTCCGGTTTTGCCGTGGTAACATTTATGGGGCATTCCTTTTTGAACCGTGCCCATTCCCTTGATGTCTATAATATCGCCCTTCTTGTAGATTCGTGGCCAAAGGAACAACTCCATGTTTCCTAAAGGGCCTAGAGAACATATAGCGAGTGCCCCTCCTCTTTCCCTTTGTGTTTGTCATTTTGGCGAGTTACTGAAAGATGGCTACCGCGGCCGAAAGGCCCAAAGCCCATATTTTACCATGCCTTATATCACAGCCATTAGCAGGGTTGAGGCATCAAGTGCTGCAGTCAGTCTGACTCCTGTGGTCCCCTAAGGTTTCTAGCTTCCCAGTTATGAATGACACCCTGGTCTCCAGTTCAGCTTGAGAGCTCTTTAAGAGCCAATGGATGAGAGAGTGGGAAGAGACTGCCTTTTTTTTTTTCTTTTTCCATTTCTTTCTTTCTTTCTTTTGCTGTTTTGTTTTGTTTTTCAAGAAAGGGTTTCTTTGTGTATCTTGGGCTGTCCTAAAACTCACTCTGTAAATCAGGCCATCTTTGAATTCACAGAGATCTGTGTGTGTGCTGTGATTAAAGGCATGCACACACCACAGCCCGGCTGAGACTGCAATTTCTTGTTAGCTCTGGGTAAGTGACAATGGCTCTGTGTTGTGAATCTCTGTGAATCCAGACTATGTTATGTCCTTCAATGACATGAGTCTGAAGCATCAAGCACCCATCCCTATACTCCCTGAGGTCTCTGAAGTCACGGTGCATCCTTAAAGGCTTAGAAAGCTTTTCCCTGGTTCACCTTTGTGTGTGTGTGTGTGTGTGTGTGTGTGTGTGTTTTGTTCTATCTAGGAGAAGCACCATAGCAGTTGCATAGTGACTGAGAAATTTGATTTTTAGGAAATGATTTTTCATACCTGTGAGTGGTCTCTCCATAGCCACTCCTCTTTTCTTAAACTTGAGTATAGGAATGAATGAATGAATGATCCCTCCCTCCCTCCCTCCCTCTCTCTTCATGAGAACGAGTATCTGGTCTTGCATTGAGGGCTCCCCAGTTCTCAGCATCTCCAGCCCAACCTGTCACAAGCTGATCACACATTTGCAAACTTGGGATATATTCTGCTGAATTTTTGGGATAATGAATTTCATCAACTATGGGACTAACTTTGTTCTGACAGGACACTCACAATCTCTCCTCATCACACCCACATAGTGTAACAACTTTGTGGTTCCTCCATAATGTGCTTATTTCTGTCAGGGAACTGAAAGCCAGCCAGCCAGCCAGCCAGCCAGCCAGCCAGCCAACACTATCTACAAAGCTACAGAGAAACCCTGTCGTGAAAAACCAAAAATAAATAAATAAATAGGCATGGATTTTTTTTAAAAAATCAAACGCAAACTAAGTAGAAATAACTACTTTCAGTATGCCATTCAAGAATTAGGGAACCCTTTATCCCAGCACGTGGGAGACACAGGCAGAAGGACATCTGTGAGTTAAAATCCAGACTCATCTACCAAGTGAAATCACAAGACTCGTGCACTGTCTTATAGGTCCTAAACTCCCATGGTCCAGTTTCTAGGGTTGGGGGCCTCTCTATAAAGCCTGGAAATTCACAGAGGTCCACCTGCCTCTGTCTCTTTGATGATAGAATAAAAGATGTGCACCACAATAACCAGGGTCAGTTTCTTGTAGATTTAGTTTAATTTCAAATTTTGTTTGTATCTCTTGGTCTGCACCAAGTGTGTCCCTGTGGGGGTGGGGGGCAGGGAAGTTGTCCTATTTTAGAACATTTTATTTTACTTTTATTTGAGACAGTCTTTCTGGTTGTGTAGAACTTATTTTAATTTCAAATTTTTAAAGAATTTTTTTATGATTTATTTAACTTTATTTTATGTGCAGTCGTGTGAAACTGGATTTACAATCACTTATGAGCTGCTGCCTTGTGGGGGTTACATCTCAGGAGCACAAGAACCCAAATCTGTGCTGTACTCCCTGTCACCAAAAGAGGTCACTAGATCCCCACCATGTGGTTTCTGGACATTCCAGAAATTCCATCTCTCCAGTTCTCATTCTTTCATTGTTCCTCCTGCATGCCTGCGTCTAGTGAGAGAGTGAGCAACTTTCCTCCCTGCTTCTCTGTGTCTGTGTCTGTCACATCCTGGATAGCCAGAGTGCCCGCCACCTCTGCCTGAGATAGATGTGGCTGGCAGCCCTGGGGCTGGGGGAAAGGGAGAGAGTGGGTTCCCTGGAGAGCCTTGGGCAGAGGCTCTGTGGATTCCCTGCCGGAGGCCTCACTGCCTCTGAGGAGCCCATGGGGGAGGGGGAAAGGGAAGGTCAACCAGAGAGTCCTGCCTGGCTTTTGCTTTGCTTTGTTCTTGTTTTTGTTTGTTTGTTTATTTTATTTTCAGGTACAGCTGTGACCAGGTCTGGATCCAGGACAGACTCAAAAGCTAGAGAGAAATCCTGTCTCAGAAAACAAAAATAAATAAATACATAAATAAACACATAAACAAATACATAAACTAATAAATGAATGGATAGATAGATAGATAGATAGATAGATAGATAGATAGATAGATAGCCAGACAGAGAGAGAGATGATAAAACACCTTCAAGATCAGGGAGACCAAGGCTGGCAGATCACTGTAAGTTTAAAGCTACCTTGTTCTGCAGATTGAGATTCAGGACAGGCAAAGTGACATAGAGAAACCCTGTTTTCAAAAAAAAAGGTGGGGGCTGGAGAGATGGCTCTGCGGTTAAGAGTGCTGACTGCTCTTCCAGAGGACCCAGGTTCAATTCCTACCACCCACATGGCAGTCAACAGCTGTCTGTAACTCCAAGATCTGACACCCTCAGATAGACATACATGCAGGCAAAACACCAATGCCGACAAAATAAATTATTAGGAAAATAAATATATAAAAAAGGTTGTTTAGCCTTTAATCCCAGCATTAGGAGGCAGAGGCAGATGGCTCTCTGTGAGTCTGAGGCCAGTTTTGTCTACAAAGTGAGTCCCAGGGCATACGCATACAAGGGCACACAACGAAACCCTATGTTGAACAACCACAAATAAACAAACAAATAAAGAGATAATAACAATAAAAATATTTGAGAGTTCAAATAATTGACTTCATCCACAATAAAAGAATATAAAAATAAAAATATCAAACGCATTTGAACGCATCAGCACAGGAGACCGCTTCCTAAATAGAACCCCAGTAGCACAGACACTGAGAGAAACAATTAATAAGTGAGAGAGACCTCCTGAAACTGAAAAGCTTCTGTAAAGCAAAGAACACGGCCAACAAGACAAAATGACGGCCTTACAGAATGGAAAAAGATCTTCACTAACCCCACATCAGACAGAGGTCTGTCTGATCTCCAAAACATACAAAGAACACAAGACATTGGTCATCTCAAGAACAAATAATCTAATTCACAAAATGGAGTACAGACTTAAACAGAGAACTCTCAACCGAGGAATCTAAAATGGCTGAAAGACACTTAAGGAAATGTTCAACATGCTTAGTCATCAGAGAAATGCAAATCAAAACAAGTTTCTAGAAACAAGGAGACAGTTCATAATGTTTCTTTCTTCTTTTTTTTTTAATTTGGGATGGGGGCCTCTCTCCAAAACCTGGGAATTCACAGAGGTACACCTGTCTCTGTCTCTTGGATGATAGAATAAAAGATGTGCACCACAGTGACAATCCAACTAAGTTTTTAGTATCTCATTCTGTTAATTTCATGTACATTTAGTTTCATTTCAAATTTTGTTTGTATCTCTTGGTCTGCACCCAAGTGTGTCCTTGGTGGGGGGGGGGCAGGGAAGGTGCCCTATTTCAGAACATTTTACTTAACTTTTATTTGAGACAGTCTTTCCAGTTGTGTAGAACTTAGTTTCATTTCAAATTTTTAATGACCAGGAAGGATGAAAGCATTCAAAAGGACTGGTTCCATATCTGGCAGAGAGGCAGGTGGATCTCTGGGAGTTTGAGGCCAGCCTGGTCGACGAGAGCTAGTTCCAAAGACAGGCTCCAAAGCAACAGAGAAAAACCCTGCCTTGAAAATCAAAACAAAAACACAAACAAAAATAAAAAACATAAATTAAATCTGTGTGTGTGTGTGTGTGAGTGTGTGTGTGTGTGTGTGAGAGAGAGAGAGAGAAGAGAGAGAGAGAGAGAGAGAGAGAGAGAGAGAGAAATGATTAAACAGGAAATAAGAAAAAAACCAAAACCATAATGTCACCAAGATGACAGCCTGGTTTATATAGTGAGTTAAAGGTATTATACAGAGAAACCCTGTACCAAATAAATAATAAAAGAAGAAAACAGAAAAAAAACAAGGAAGGAAGAAAAGAAGGAAAAAAGGAAAGAAGGAAGAAAAACTGGTGTTTTCCTTTTTTTCTTTGTTTATCTCAGGTTATTTTTTTTTTTTTATTGCTGCCGCAGCAGCAGTATATTTTGGGCAGCTGCCTAGCTGGGTAATGGTGGCAGCACATTTCTTTATTCTCAGTTCTCAGCCCTCAGAGATCAGGAGAGGCAGAGGCAGGCAGATCGCTGTGAGTTTGAGGCTACCTTGTTCTGCAGGCAAAGCGACGACAGACACAGAGAAACTAAAAGTGTGTTTAGTACAGGCCTTTTATTCCGGCACTAGGAGGCAGAGGTAGAGGCAGGGGCAGCTAGATCTCTGTGAGTCTGAGGCCAGCCTTGTCTACAAAGTGAGTTCCAGGGCAAACAAGCATACAAAGGGAATCCCTATGTAGAAAAACCACAAATAAACAAATAATAATAATGATGATGATGATGATAATCTAAGAGCTCAATTAATTGACTTCACCCACAATTCAAAAATTAAAAAATAAAACAAAGAGTGTGTCTGACCGATCAGTGAAAGGACTATGTGGGCCAAGGGGCTGCCACAATTATGGATTGGTGAGAGGGAGGAAAGGAGGGAGGCAGCAAGGGCAGTTCCCAGTCACCTAAATGCCTTTCAAAGACATTTCACCATGGCAACCACTCGCTTGCTTTCTTGGGGTTTCTTTTCTTCAGTAGTTGTGTTTGTACAACCTACCCCACACCCCACTTCTCATCCTAAATACAGAGTCTGAGAAAATTAAAGCAGCTGTGGAAAAATTCCCACTTGGATATCTTTTCCTGCCCAGTAAAACAAAAACGACTATAACAGGGCTGGAGAGATGGCTCAGAGGTTAAGAGCACTGACTGCTTTTCCACAGGTCCTGAGTTCAATTCCCAGCAACCACATGGTGGCTTACAACCATCTATAATGAGACCTGGTGCCCCCTTCTGGCTTGCAGGCACACGTGGAAGGAATGCTATACACATAATATAATAAATAAATTTAAAAAAAAAAACGACTATAACAAAAATATGCATATCTAAAAAAAACAAAAAAATAAAAAAAAATACATATCTAAGCAGACCAATCAAGTTGTAGCCTCACCCTTTATATTATTTATTTATTTATTTATTTATTTATTTATTTATTGGCTTTTCAAGACAAGTTTTCTCTGTAGCTTTGGTGCCTGTCCTGGAACTCCCAGAGATTTGCCTGCCTCTGCCTCCAGAGTGCTGGGATTAAAGGCGTGTGCCACCACTGCCCGCCTTAGACTCACCCTTTAATGGTTCAGCAAGGAGTTCTAGCTGTTAGGAAGGGCTGGTGACCTTGAACTTTACTAGTCTCTGAAATCTGCCTTCTCACTTTTACCAGGTGCCTTCAGGGACAGGAGTGGAGGCCAGGGCCTGTAGCTTTGGCTTGTACATTTACTTCAATTTTAATTTTTTTGTCTTGTTTTTCGAAACAGGGTTTCCCTGGGTAACAGTCCTAGCTGATCTGGAACTAGCTCTTGTAGACCAGGCTGGCTTCCAACTCCCAAGAAATTCACCTGCCTCTGCCCCCTGTGTGCTGGGAATAAAGGCATGTGCCACCACCACATTTATTTAAACCTCTCTCTCGGTGTGCCTGTGTATGTGGGGGAGACAGGGAAGGTGTCATATTTCCAAACATTTTCATAACTGCACTTAGCACTGCACTCTTTTACATTTTATTTTACTTTTAGTTGAGACAGTGTTTCCAGTTGTGTAGTTTAATTTCAATTTCTTAAAGAATTTTTTTTTATGATTTATTTAACCATGCAGGTGCTGGGAATTGAACCCAATTTCTCAGGAAGAGCCAAGAAACTAGCTCTCCAGGCTCTTAATTTAAAAGTTTATTTATGTGTCTCTGGGTGTGCCTGTGCCTGTGATTGTGTTTGGTGTGTGTGTGGGGGGGTATATTTTGACCTCACCAGATGAAGGCATTCAAGAGCACTGGCTCGATATCTGGCAGAGGCAGGATCTCTGGGAGTTTTAGGCCAGCGTGGTCTACAAAAAGGAGCCAGTTCCAGGAACAGTCTCCAAATCAGCAGAGAAACCCTGTCTCATAAAGCAAAACACAAAACCAAACAAGAAATAAATAAATTGAGAGAGAGAGAGAAAGTGAGAGAGAGAGAGAGAGAGAGAGAGAGAGAGAGAGAGAGAGAAGAAATGTGGATTTACAGATAGGAAATAAGATTAAAAATAGAACGTTACCATCAAGACAGCCTGGTCTATAAACTGAGTTCCAGGACAGCTAGGGCTGTTACACAGAGAAATCATGCCTCAAAAAATACTAAAAGAAGAGAAAAAAAAAAAGCAAGCAAGCAAGAAAATGCAGGGTTTTTTCCCCCTTTTTTGTCTTTGTTAATTCCAGGCCATTCATTTTAATTTTACTTTTTCTTTTAAGATTATATTTTCAGGGGCTGTAGAGATGGCTCAGAGGTTAAGAGCACTGACTGTTCTTCTAAAGGTCCTGAGTTCAATTCCTAGCAACAATATGGTGGCTCACAACCATCTGTAATGGGGTCTTCTGGCCTGCAGTCATGCATGGAAGGAGTGCTGTATACATAATAAATAATTAATTTAAAAAAAAGATTGTATTTGCAGCATAAGTGTTCAGAAAGAAGAAGTCCTGGGCCATGTAGTAAAATAGTTTGTCTGAAACACAAATAAAAAGACAGGTCCTGTCTCAAAAACCAAAAAAAAAAAAAAAAAAAAAACAAATTAAAATGTGAAATAAAACCAAGAAGGGGCTTTTTGTTTTGTTTTGTTTTGTTTTCTATGAAACCTGAAAATGGCTGAATTCAACAATTATCCAACTTCAGCAAGAAGGTACTGTTTCCCAGCTTCAACCAGAAAACAGCAAATATGCACATCTAGGCCCTGTCAACAGAAGAGAGCACTAGATTTCCACCATGTGGTTTCTGGAAAGTCCAGAAATTCCATCTCTCCATTTCTGATTCTTTCAATCACTGCAGGCAGGCCTGCATTTAGTGAGAGAGTGGACACCACTCCTCATTCCTTCCTGTTTCTCATGTGTTCATGTCTCACATGTTCATGTCATAAACACGCGCACATGTGTTTATGGGGTGGCTTTTGAACTAACCAAGATGACTGGTTCCATATCTGGCAGAGAGGCAGTTGGATCTCTGGGAGTTTAAGGACAGCCTGGTCGACAAGAGCTAGTTCTAAGACAACAGAGAAACCATGCCTTGAAAATCAAAACCAAAACACAAACAAAAATAAATAAATAAATAAATACATACATACATAAAATAAAACATGAATTAAATGAGAAAGAGAGAGGGAGAAGAAATGTCAATTTGTCAATTTTCAGACCAGAAATAAGAAAAAACAAAACCATAATGTCACCAAGATGACAGCCTGGTTTATATAGTGAGTTAAAGGTATTATACAGAGAAACCAAAAATAAAAAATAATAAAAGAAGAAATCAGGAAGGAAGGAAGGAAGGAAGGAAGGAAGGAAGGAAAAATAGGTGCTTTCCTTTTTTTCTTTGTTTATCTCAGGTTATTTATTTTTATTTAATTTTTTTCTAAAATTGCAGCAGCAGCAGTATATTTTGGGCAGCTGACTACTATCATGGAAGCGTTCAGAAAGAAGTCCTGGGCCATGTAGTGAGATAGATTGTCTGGAGCATAAATAAAAAGCCAATTCCTGTCTCAAAAAAAGAAAAAAAAATCAAGTTAAAATGTGAAATAATAAAATAAATAAGGGTGGTTTTTTTTGTTTCTTGTTTTTTTTTTTTTTTGCAATGAGTGAATTCAAGTCAACAACTTTCAGTTTCCCAACTCCAACAGGAAAGGCTGCAGATATCCATATCAAAGAGGTCCAGTGGAGCTGTAGCCACACCCTTTAATGCTTGTGTCCCAAGGACACAGAGTTTAGGAAAGAAATGATCTTGATCTTTTTTTCAGGAGATCTGAAAACTCAAAACAGCAACCAAACACACACCAAGTAGGAAGAAATGACAGAGAGGCAGGGGGAGTTCAAGGCCAGCCTCACCTACCAAGGACATTCCAGGACTGTTCCCTAGATAAACCCTGTCTCACAAAACCAACCAAACACACACACACACACACACACACACACACACACACAACCCAGAAGAATAAGGAAAGTGTTCCTGAAACACCACAAACCAGCTAGATTGCACTTAATAGCAATCAAAAGTGGGTGAAATATAAAATGGAGAGAAATTCTTTGATGAAATCCAACCCTCTTTCTTGGTCAAAGCTGTACAGCCAATAGAACTAGAGGGAGGGAACATGTGTCCATCTCTCAATAAAAAAAGAAAAAAGGCTAGAATCTCACTGTGAGCGTAAAAGATGAAAATCTTACAGCTGACACCATCCAGTCTCAAGTTAGAAAAACTTGAAACGATGCAACAGGAGACAGACAGTTTCCCAATGAACTCTTGCTATTCTCCAGGGGAAGTTTTGTTCCTGAGGGTTTTTTTTTTTTTTTTTTTGATTTTTCGAGACAGGGTTTCTCTTTAGCTTTGGAGCCTGTCCTGGCACTAGCTCTTCTAGACCAGGCTGGCCTCGAACTCACAGAGATCCACCTGCCTCTGCCTCCCAAGTGTTGGGATTAAAGGCATGCGCCACCACCGCCCGGCTCTGAGGGTTTTTGGAACAACTAAAATCCCTCTTATCTTTTTGTTTTGTTTTCCATGCCCCCTCAGAGGACACCTGGATGTTTTTTAATGATTTGGTTTTATTTTATTTAAGTATTTTGTTCCTCAGACATAACTCTGAAAACACTAATACGTAATAGCCAGTTTCTATTCAGTTCAGTTCAGATTTTTACCAAAACCTCCTGTCTGGCATGTCTCTGTCTTTGTTGAGTTCCTGTACTTACAGAAGCCAAGAGATAGCTGGCAGCCATCCATAGAAAATGCCCTCTCCCTTTGAACACTGCCCTCCTTTGGTCTGAGTTTCTCACACAGCTCTGATGATGCAGGAGGATGCCAAGGGCCCAGTTGGTGCCTCAGCCCGATGCCTGCATCTGTGCCTTGGCAGCAGCTATTCATGTCTTGCCACTCAGAGTCAAATTCCCTTAAGTTTAGCCTTCCCTAAGTGCTTGTTCACTTCAGAGGACTCAACCCTCATCTTCCGTGTCCTCCTGGCCTAATTTCTCATATTACTGATTTACTGAGTATGAATCAGTAATATGAGATGTTCCGGAGAGGGAGGAAGGGACATTCATGAAAAAAGTGAGTGTTCAACTAACTAACTCCCCATGGGAGAAGGAAGTAGTGAAAAGATTTTAATGAAGCAGAGAGAAATTTCTGGTTTTGGAAGGAGGAAATCCTGAATGGCTCCCTCTGTGTCGCAGGAGAGACTCCTGGAAAGGAAACCTCAGGTTCCGGTCAGTCGGTCGGTTGGTCAGTTCGGGGAGAAATATTAGCAAGGAGGTAAAGGCCGTGCCTCACGACATCAGCAGTCCCTTCTCTGGAAATTCTACGGTATCCCGGAGAGCTCTCGGAATTTTGTGATGTCACTCGTGTCCTAGAAATGCCAAGTGTCCTCAAGATACACTCTCTTGGTGCCTATAAGACTCAGTTCTAGACATGTTGTCTAGAGAATGGAGATCATGGAGAGGCCAGAGGGAGGAAGAAGAAAGCTGACCTCAGATCTCAGAGGAAAACACGGAGAAATAATTAGTGGTCCTGGGGAAGACGAAGTGAGTTCACCACTAGCAGGGACTAGAGAGATTTCTGGATGTGATGGCTTGGAGACTTCCAGGGCTAGGGCTCAGGAACTGGGAGGTTTCTGGAATGAAATAGGTCTGTCTTGTTTCTCTGAGTTCCTAAAGGGCCAACCCACATCAAAGATTCACGATAGTTGATTTGACAAAGTCGGGAATTGACAAGGAGTGCGGAAGGAGTCAGTGAGATTTCAATACCAGCACTGCACATCACCCCCCCCCCCCCCCCCCCCCCGGTCCGTTTCGTTGTGTAGCAATAATAATAGAGAAAGGGGAGTAGCGCTCTGCCAAAGCCCGTATTTTTTTTTAAATATTTATTTATTTATTTATTAAGTATACAATATTCTGTCTGTGTGTATGTCTGCAGGCCAGAAGAGGGCACCAGACCTCTTTACAGATGGTTGTGAGCCACCATGTGGTTGCCGGGAATTGAACTCAGGACCTTTGGAAGAGCAGGCAATGCTCTTAACCACTGAGCCATCTCTCCAGCCCCCCGTATTTTTTTTTTAATAGTCCAGGTGTGTTATTTCTTTTTGTACATCAGGCCATGAATTCGTAGGGAATGGGCTCCATCAGCTAAGGCTCCTTCCTGTTAGTCCTCGCGAAGTGTGCTTCTCTGGGTTCGCTTGAGCTGAACCCAGGTGCCCTTCTCTTTGTCTTCCTTTTCCTTCTGGTTGTTCTCCTTCACCCGCTTCAGAAAGCTGTCTCTGCTCTTCGAGTGCTTGATGTGTTCAATCCGCACATTAATTCTCTTGGCAAGAATCTTGCCCTTAACTGGCTTGTTTACAATGATGCCCACAGCATGCTGGGTGACATTGTAGACTCTTCCGGTTTTGCCGTGGTAACATTTATGGGGCATTCCTTTTTGAACAGTGCCCATTCCCTTGATGTCTATAATATCGCCCTTCTTGTAGATTCGTGGCCAAAGGAACAACTCCATGTTTCCTAAAGGGCCTAGAGAACATATAGCGAGTGCCCCTCCTCTTTCCCTTTGTGTTTGTCATTTTGGCGAGTTACTGAAAGATGGCTACCGCGGCCGAAAGGCCCAAAGCCCATATTTTACCATGCCTTATATCACAGCCATTAGCAGGGTTGAGGCATCAAGTGCTGCAGTCAGTCTGACTCCTGTGGTCCCCTAAGGTTTCTAGCTTCCCAGTTATGAATGACACCCTGGTCTCCAGTTCAGCTTGAGAGCTCTTTAAGAGCCAATGGATGAGAGAGTGGGAAGAGACTGCCTTTTTTTTTCTTTTTCCATTTCTTTCTTTCTTTCTTTTGCTGTTTTGTTTTGTTTTTCAAGAAAGGGTTTCTTTGTGTATCTTGGGCTGTCCTAAAACTCACTCTGTAAATCAGGCCATCTTTGAATTCACAGAGATCTGTGTGTGTGCTGTGATTAAAGGCATGCACACACCACAGCCCGGCTGAGACTGCAATTTCTTTTTAGCTCTGGGTAAGTGACAATGGCTCTGTGTTGTGAATCTCTGTGAATCCAGACTATGTTATGTCCTTCAATGACATGAGTCTGAAGCATCAAGCACCCATCCCTATACTCCCTGAGGTCTCTGAAGTCACGGTGCATCCTTAAAGGCTTAGAAAGCTTTTCCCTGGTTCACCTTTGTGTGTGTGTGTGTGTGTGTGTGTGTGTGTGTGTGTGTGTGTGTTTTGCTCTATCTAGGAGAAGCACCATAGCAGTTGCATAGTGACTGAGAAATTTGATTTTTAGGAAATGATTTTTCATATCTGTGAGTGGTCTCTCCATAGCCACTCCTCTTTTCTTAAACTTGAGTATAGGAATGAATGAATGAATGATCCCTCCCTCCCTCCCTCCCTCCCTCTCTCTTCATGGGAACGAGTATCTGGTCTTGCATTGAGGGCTCCCCAGTTCTCAGCATCTCCAGCCCAACCTGTCACAAGCTGATCACACATTTGCAAACTTGGGATATATTCTGCTGAATTTTTGGGATAATGAATTTCATCAACTATGGGACTAACTTTGTTCTGACAGGACACTCACAATCTCTCCTCATCACACCCACATAGTGTAACAACTTTGTGGTTCCTCCATAATGTGCTTATTTCTGTCAGGGAACTGAAAGCCAGCCAGCCAGCCAGCCAACACTATCTACAAAGCTACAGAGAAACCCTGTCGTGAAAAACCAAAAATAAATAAATAAATAGGCATGGATTTTTTTTAAAAAATCAAACGCAAACTAAGTAGAAATAACTACTTTCAGTATGCCATTCAAGAATTAGGGAACCCTTTATCCCAGCACGTGGGAGACACAGGCAGAAGGACATCTGTGAGTTAAAATCCAGACTCATCTACCAAGTGAGATCACAAGACTCGTGCACTGTCTTATAGGTCCTAAACTCCCATGGTCCAGTTTCTAGGGTTGGGGGCCTCTCTATAAAGCCTGGAAATTCACAGAGGTCCACCTGCCTCTGTCTCTTTGATGATAGAATAAAAGATGTGCACCACAATAACCAGGGTCAGTTTCTTGTAGATTTAGTTTAATTTCAAATTTTGTTTGTATCTCTTGGTCTGCACCAAGTGTGTCCCTGTGGGGGTGGGGGGCAGGGAAGTTGTCCTATTTTAGAACATTTTATTTTACTTTTATTTGAGACAGTCTTTCTGGTTGTGTAGAACTTATTTTAATTTCAAATTTTTAAAGAATTTTTTTATGATTTATTTAACTTTATTTTATGTGCAGTCGTGTGAAACTGGATTTACAATCACTTATGAGCTGCTGCCTTGTGGGGGTTACATCTCAGGAGCACAAGAACCCAAATCTGTGCTGTACTCTCTGTCACCAAAAGAGGTCACTAGATCCCCACCATGTGGTTTCTGGACATTCCAGAAATTCCATCTCTCCAGTTCTCATTCTTTCATTGTTCCTCCTGCATGCCTGCGTCTAGTGAGAGAGTGGGCAACTTTCCTCCCTGCTTCTCTGTGTCTGTGTCTGTCACATCCTGGATAGCCAGAGTGCCCGCCACCTCTGCCTGAGATAGATGTGGCTGGCAGCCCTGGGGCTGGGGGAAAGGGAGAGAGTGGGTTCCCTGGAGAGCCTTGGGCAGAGGCTCTGTGGATTCCCTGCCGGAGGCCTCACTGCCTCTGAGGAGCCCATGGGGGAGGGGGAAAGGGAAGGTCAACCAGAGAGTCCTGCCTGGCTTTTGCTTTGCTTTGTTCTTGTTTTTGTTTGTTTGTTTATTTTATTTTCAGGTACAGCTGTGACCAGGTCTGGATCCAGGACAGACTCAAAAGCTAGAGAGAAATCCTGTCTCAGAAAACAAAAATAAATAAATACATAAATAAACACATAAACAAATACATAAACTAATAAATGAATGGATAGATAGATAGATAGATAGCCAGACAGAGAGAGAGATGATAAAACACCTTCAAGATCAGGGAGACCAAGGCTGGCAGATCACTGTAAGTTTAAAGCTACCTTGTTCTGCAGATTGAGATTCAGGACAGGCAAAGTGACATAGAGAAACCCTGTTTTCAAAAAAAAGGTGGGGGCTGGAGAGATGGCTCTGCGGTTAAGAGTGCTGACTGCTCTTCCAGAGGACCCAGGTTCAATTCCTACCACCCACATGGCAGTCAACAGCTGTCTGTAACTCCAAGATCTGACACCCTCAGATAGACATACATGCAGGCAAAACACCAATGCCGACAAAATAAATTATTAGGAAAATAAATATATAAAAAAGGTTGTTTAGCCTTTAATCCCAGCATTAGGAGGCAGAGGCAGATGGCTCTCTGTGAGTCTGAGGCCAGTTTTGTCTACAAAGTGAGTCCCAGGGCATACGCATACAAGGGCACACAACGAAACCCTATGTTGAACAACCACAAATAAACAAACAAATAAAGAGATAATAACAATAAAAATATTTGAGAGTTCAAATAATTGACTTCATCCACAATAAAAGAATATAAAAATAAAAATATCAAACGCATTTGAACGCATCAGCACAGGAGACCGCTTCCTAAATAGAACCCCAGTAGCACAGACACTGAGAGAAACAATTAATAAGTGAGAGAGACCTCCTGAAACTGAAAAGCTTCTGTAAAGCAAAGAACATGGCCAACAAGACAAAATGACGGCCTTACAGAATGGAAAAAGATCTTCACTAACCCCACATCAGACAGAGGTCTGTCTGATCTCCAAAACATACAAAGAACACAAGACATTGGTCATCTCAAGAACAAATAATCTAATTCACAAAATGGAGTACAGACTTAAACAGAGAACTCTCAACCGAGGAATCTAAAATGGCTGAAAGACACTTAAGGAAATGTTCAACATGCTTAGTCATCAGAGAAATGCAAATCAAAACAAGTTTCTAGAAACAAGGAGACAGTTCATAATGTTTCTTTCTTCTTTTCTTCCTTCTTTTTTTTTAAATTTGGGATGGGGGCCTCTCTCCAAAACCTGGGAATTCACAGAGGTACACCTGTCTCTGTCTCTTGGATGATAGAATAAAAGATGTGCACCACAGTGACAATCCAACTAAGTTTTTAGTATCTCATTCTGTTAATTTCATGTACATTTAGTTTCATTTCAAATTTTGTTTGTATCTCTTGGTCTGCACCCAAGTGTGTCCTTGGTGGGGGGGGGCAGGGAAGGTGCCCTATTTCAGAACATTTTACTTAACTTTTATTTGAGACAGTCTTTCCAGTTGTGTAGAACTTAGTTTCATTTCAAATTTTTAATGACCAGGAAGGATGAAAGCATTCAAAAGGACTGGTTCCAAATCTGGCAGAGAGGCAGGTGGATCTCTGGGAGTTTGAGGCCAGCCTGGTCGACGAGAGCTAGTTCCAAAGACAGGCTCCAAAGCAACAGAGAAAAACCCTGCCTCGAAAATCAAAACAAAAACACAAACAAAAATAAAAAACATAAATTAAATCTGTGTGTGTGTGTGTGTGTGAGTGTGTGTGTGTGTGTGTGAGAGAGAGAGAGAAGAGAGAGAGAGAGAGAGAAATGATTAAACAGGAAATAAGAAAAAAACCAAAACCATAATGTCACCAAGATGACAGCCTGGTTTATATAGTGAGTTAAAGGTATTATACAGAGAAACCCTGTACCAAATAAATAATAAAAGAAGAAAACAGAAAAAAAACAAGGAAGGAAGAAAAGAAGGAAAAAAGGAAAGAAGGAAGAAAAACTGGTGTTTTCCTTTTTTTCTTTGTTTATCTCAGGTTATTTTTTTTTTTTTTTTATTGCTGCCGCAGCAGCAGTATATTTTGGGCAGCTGCCAAGCTGGGTAATGGTGGCAGCACATTTCTTTATTCTCAGTTCTCAGCCCTCAGAGATCAGGAGAGGCAGAGGCAGGCAGATCGCTGTGAGTTTGAGGCTACCTTGTTCTGCAGGCAAAGCGACGACAGACACAGAGAAACTAAAAGTGTGTTTAGTACAGGCCTTTTATTCCGGCACTAGGAGGCAGAGGTAGAGGCAGGGGCAGCTAGATCTCTGTGAGTCTGAGGCCAGCCTTGTCTACAAAGTGAGTTCCAGGGCAAACAAGCATACAAAGGGAATCCCTATGTAGAAAAACCACAAATAAACAAATAATAATAATGATGATGATGATGATAATCTAAGAGCTCAATTAATTGACTTCACCCACAATTCAAAAATTAAAAAATAAAACAAAGAGTGTGTCTGACCGATCAGTGAAAGGACTATGTGGGCCAAGGGGCTGCCACAATTATGGATTGGTGAGAGGGAGGAAAGGAGGGAGGCAGCAAGGGCAGTTCCCAGTCACCTAAATGCCTTTCAAAGACATTTCACCATGGCAACCACTCGCTTGCTTTCTTGGGGTTTCTTTTCTTCAGTAGTTGTGTTTGTACAACCTACCCCACACCCCACTTCTCATCCTAAATACAGAGTCTGAGAAAATTAAAGCAGCTGTGGAAAAATTCCCACTTGGATATCTTTTCCTGCCCAGTAAAACAAAAACGACTATAACAGGGCTGGAGAGATGGCTCAGAGGTTAAGAGCACTGACTGCTTTTCCAGAGGTCCTGAGTTCAATTCCCAGCAACCACATGGTGGCTTACAACCATCTATAATGAGACCTGGTGCCCCCTTCTGGCTTGCAGGCACACGTGGAAGGAATGCTATACACATAATATAATAAATAAATTTAAAAAAAAAAACGACTATAACAAAAATATGCATATCTAAAAAAAACAAAAAAATAAAAAAAATACATATCTAAGCAGACGAATCAAGTTGTAGCCTCACGCTTTATATTATTTATTTATTTATTTATTTATTTATTTATTTATTTATTGGGTTTTCAAGTCAAGTTTTCTCTGTAGCTTTGGTGCCTGTCCTGGAACTCCCAGAGATTTGCCTGCCTCTGCCTCCAGAGTGCTGGGATTAAAGGCGTGTGCCACCACTGCCCGCCTTAGACTCACCCTTTAATGGTTCAGCAAGGAGTTCTAGCTGTTAGGAAGGGCTGGTGACCTTGAACTTTACTAGTCTCTGAAATCTGCCTTCTCACTTTTACCAGGTGCCTTCAGGGACAGGAGTGGAGGCCAGGGCCTGTAGCTTTGGCTTGTACATTTACTTCAATTTTAATTTTTTTGTCTTGTTTTTCGAAACAGGGTTTCCCTGGGTAACAGTCCTAGCTGATCTGGAACTAGCTCTTGTAGACCAGGCTGGCTTCCAACTCCCAAGAAATTCACCTGCCTCTGCCCCCTGTGTGCTGGGAATAAAGGCATGTGCCACCACCACATTTATTTAAACCTCTCTCTCGGTGTGCCTGTGTATGTGGGGGAGACAGGGAAGGTGTCATATTTCCAAACATTTTCATAACTGCACTTAGCACTGCACTCTTTTACATTTTATTTTACTTTTAGTTGAGACAGTGTTTCCAGTTGTGTAGTTTAATTTCAATTTCTTAAAGAATTTTTTTTTATGATTTATTTAACCATGCAGGTGCTGGGAATTGAACCCAATTTCTCAGGAAGAGCCAAGAAACTAGCTCTCCAGGCTCTTAATTTAAAAGTTTATTTATGTGTCTCTGGGTGTGCCTGTGCCTGTGATTGTGTTTGGTGTGTGTGTGGGGGGGTATATTTTGACCTCACCAGATGAAGGCATTCAAGAGCACTGGCTCCATATCTGGCAGAGGCAGGATCTCTGGGAGTTTTAGGCCAGCGTGGTCTACAAAAAGGAGCTAGTTCCAAGAACAGTCTCCAAATCAGCAGAGAAACCCTGTCTCATAAAGCAAAACACAAAACCAAACAAGAAATAAATAAATTGAGAGAGAGAGAGAAAGCGAGAGAGAGAGAGAGAGAGAGAGAGAGAGAGAGAGAGAGAGAGAGAAGAAATGTTGATTTACAGATAGGAAATAAGAATAAAAAGAGAACGTTACCAACAAGACAGCCTGGACTATAAACTGAGTTCCAGGACAGCTAGGGCTGTTACACAGAGAAATCGTGCCTCAAAAAATACTAAAAGAAGAGAAAAAAAAAAAAGCAAGCAAGCAAGAAAATGCAGGGTTTTTTTCCCCTTTTTTGTCTTTGTTAATTCCAGGCCATTCATTTTAATTTTACTTTTTCTTTTAAGATTATATTTTCAGGGGCTGTAGAGATGGCTCAGAGGTTAAGAGCACTGACTGTTCTTCCAAAGGTCCTGAGTTCAATTCCTAGCAACAATATGGTGGCTCACAACCATCTGTAATGTGGTCTTCTGGCCTGCAGTCATGCATGGAAGGAGTGCTGTATACATAATAAATAATTAATTTAAAAAAAAGATTGTATTTGCAGCATAAGTGTTCAGAAAGAAGAAGTCCTGGGCCATGTAGTAAAATAGTTTGTCTGAAACACAAATAAAAAGACAGGTCCTGTCTCAAAAACCAAAAAAAAAAAAAAAAAAAACAAATTAAAATGTGAAATAAAACCAAGAAGGGGCTTTTTGTTTTGTTTTGTTTTCTATGAAACCTGAAAATGGCTGAATTCAACAATTATCCAACTTCAGCAAGAAGGTACTGTTTCCCAGCTTCAACCAGAAAACAGCAAATATGCACATCTAGGCCCTGTCAACAGAAGAGAGCACTAGATTTCCACCATGTGGTTTCTGGAAAGTCCAGAAATTCCATCTCTCCATTTCTGATTCTTTCAATCACTGCAGGCAGGCCTGCATTTAGTGAGAGAGTGGACACCACTCCTCGTTCCTTCCTGTTTCTCACGTGTTCATGTCTCACATGTTCATGTCATAAACACGCGCACATGTGTTTATGGGGTGGCTTTTGAACTAACCAAGATGACTGGTTCCATATCTGGCAGAGAGGCAGTTGGATCTCTGGGAGTTTGAGGACAGCCTGGTCGACAAGAGCTAGTTCTAAGACAACAGAGAAACCATGCCTTGAAAATCAAAACCAAAACACAAACAAAAATAAATAAATAAATAAATACATACATACATAAAATAAAACATGAATTAAATGAGAAAGAGAGAGGGAGAAGAAATGTCAATTTGTCAATTTTCAGACCAGAAATAAGAAAAAACAAAACCATAATGTCACCAAGATGACAGCCTGGTTTATATAGTGAGTTAAAGGTATTATACAGAGAAACCAAAAATAAAAAATAATAAAAGAAGAAAACAGGAAGGAAGGAAGGAAGGAAGGAAGGAAAAATAGGTGCTTTCCTTTTTTTCTTTGTTTATCTCAGGTTATTTATTTTTATTTAATTTTTTTCTAAAATTGCAGCAGCAGCAGTATATTTTGGGCAGCTGACTACTATCATGGAAGCGTTCAGAAAGAAGTCCTGGGCCATGTAGTGAGATAGATTGTCTGGAGCATAAATAAAAAGCCAATTCCTGTCTCAAAAAAAGAAAAAAAAATCAAGTTAAAATGTGAAATAATAAAATAAATAAGGGTGGTTTTTTTTTGTTTCTTGTTTTTTTTTTGTTTGTTTTTTGTTTTTTTGTTTTTTTTTTTTTTGCAATGAGTGAATTCAAGTCAACAACTTTCAGTTTCCCAACTCCAACAGGAAAGGCTGCAGATATCCATATCAAAGAGGTCCAGTGGAGCTGTAGCCACACCCTTTAATGCTTGTGTCCCAAGGACACAGAGTTTAGGAAAGAAATGATCTTGATCTTTTTTTCAGGAGATCTGAAAACTCAAAACAGCAACCAAACACACACCAAGTAGGAAGAAATGACAGAGAGGCAGGGGGAGTTCAAGGCCAGCCTCACCTACCAAGGACATTTCAGGACTGTTCCCTAGATAAACCCTGTCTCATAAAACCAACCAAACACACACACACAAAACCCAGAAGAATAAGGAAAGTGTTCCTGAAACACCACAAACCAGCTAGATTGCACTTAATAGCAATCAAAAGTGGGTGAAATATAAAATGGAGAGAAATTCTTTGATGAAATCCAACCCTCTTTCTTGGTCAAAGCTGTACAGCCAATAGAACTAGAGGGAGGGAACATGTGTCCATCTCTCAATAAAAAAAGAAAAAAGGCTAGAATCTCACTGTGAACGTAAAAGATGAAAATCTTACAGCTGACACTATCCAGTCTCAAGTTAGAAAAACTTGAAACGATGCAACAGGAGACAGACAGTTTCCCAATGAACTCTTGCTATTCTCCAGGGGAAGTTTTGTTCCTGAGGGTTTTTTTTTTTTTTTTTTGATTTTTCGAGACAGGGTTTCTCTGTAGCTTTGGAGCCTGTCCTGGCACTAGCTCTTCTAGACCAGGCTGGCCTCGAACTCACAGAGATCCACCTGCCTCTGCCTCCCAAGTGTTGGGATAAAGGCATGCGCCACCACCGCCCGGCTCTGAGGGTTTTTGGAACAACTAAAATCCCTCTTATCTTTTTGTTTTGTTTTGTTTTCCATGCCCCCTCAGAGGACACCTGGATGTTTTTTAAGGATTTGGTTTTATTTTATTTAAGTATTTTGTTCCTCAGACATAACTCTGAAAACACTAATACGTAATAGCCAGTTTCTATTCAGTTCAGTTCAGATTTTTACCAAAACCTCCTGTCTGGCATGTCTCTGTCTTTGTTGAGTTCCTGTACTTACAGAAGCCAAGAGATAGCTGGCAGCCATCCATAGAAAATGCCCTCTCCCTTTGAACACGGCCCTCCTTTGGTCTGAGTTTCTCACACAGCTCTGATGATGCAGGAGGATGCCAAGGGCCCAGTTGGTGCCTCAGCCCGATGCCTGCATCTGTGCCTTGGCAGCAGCTATTCATGTCTTGCCACTCAGAGTCAAATTCCCTTAAGTTTAGCCTTCCCTAAGTGCTTGTTCACTTCAGAGGACTCAACCCTCATCTTCCGTGTCCTCCTGGCCTAATTTCTCATATTACTGATTTACTGAGTATGAATCAGTAATATGAGATGTTCCGGAGAGGGAGGAAGGGACATTCATGAAAAAAGTGAGTGTTCAACTAACTAACTCCCCATGGGAGAAGGAAGTAGTGAAAAGATTTTAATGAAGCAGAGAGAAATTTCTGGTTTTGGAATGAGGAAATCCTGAATGGCTCCCTCTGTGTCGCAGGAGAGACTCCTGGAAAGGAAACCTCAGGTTCCGGTCAGTCGGTCGGTTGGTCAGTTCGGGGAGAAATATTAGCAAGGAGGTAAAGGCCGTGCCTCACGACATCAGCAGTCCCTTCTCTGGAAATTCTACGGTATCCCGGAGAGCTCTCGGAATTTTGTGATGTCACTCGTGTCCTAGAAATGCCAAGTGCCCTCAAGATACACTCTCTCGGTGCCTATAAGACTCAGTTCTAGACATGTTGTCTAGAGAATGGAGATCATGGAGAGGCCAGAGGGAGGAAGAAGAAAGCTGACCTCAGATCTCAGAGGAAAACACGGAGAAATAATTAGTGGTCCTGGGGAAGACGAAGTGAGTTCACCACTAGCAGGGACTAGAGAGATTTCTGGATGTGATGGCTTTGAGACTTCCAGGGCTAGGGCTCAGGAACTGGGAGGTTTCTGGAATGAAATAGGTCTGTCTTGTTTCTCTGAGTTCCTAAAGGGCCAACCCACATCAAAGATTCACGATAGTTGATTTGACAAAGTCGGGAATTGACAAGGAGTGCGGAAGGAGTCAGTGAGATTTCAATACCAGCACTGCACATCACCCCCCCCCCCCCCCCGGTCCGTTTCGTTGTGTAGCAATAATAATAGAGAAAGGGGAGTAGCGCTCTGCCAAAGCCCGTATTTTTTTTTAAATATTTATTTATTTATTTATTAAGTATACAATATTCTGTCTGTGTGTATGTCTGCAGGCCAGAAGAGGGCACCAGACCTCTTTACAGATGGTTGTGAGCCACCATGTGGTTGCCGGGAATTGAACTCAGGACCTTTGGAAGAGCAGGCAATGCTCTTAACCACTGAGCCATCTCTCCAGCCCCCCGTATTTTTTTTTTAATAGTCCAGGTGTGTTATTTCTTTTTGTACATCAGGCCATGAATTCGTAGGGAATGGGCTCCATCAGCTAAGGCTCCTTCCTGTTAGTCCTCGTGAAGTGTGCTTCTCTGGGTTCGCTTGAGCTGAACCCAGGTGCCCTTCTCTTTGTCTTCCTTTTCCTTCTGGTTGTTCTCCTTCACCCGCTTCAGAAAGCTGTCTCTGCTCTTCGAGTGCTTGATGTGTTCAATCCGCACATCAATTCTCTTGGCAAGAATCTTGCCCTTAACTGGCTTGTTTACAATGATGCCCACAGCATGCTGGGTGACATTGTAGACTCTTCCGGTTTTGCCGTGGTAACATTTATGGGGCATTCCTTTTTGAACAGTGCCCATTCCCTTGATGTCTATAATATCGCCCTTCTTGTAGATTCGTGGCCAAAGGAACAACTCCATGTTTCCTAAAGGGCCTAGAGAACATATAGCGAGTGCCCCTCCTCTTTCCCTTTGTGTTTGTCATTTTGGCGAGTTACTGAAAGATGGCTACCGCGGCCGAAAGGCCCAAAGCCCATATTTTACCATGCCTTATATCACAGCCATTAGCAGGGTTGAGGCATCAAGTGCTGCAGTCAGTCTGACTCCTGTGGTCCCCTAAGGTTTCTAGCTTCCCAGTTATGAATGACACCCTGGTCTCCAGTTCAGCTTGAGAGCTCTTTAAGAGCCAATGGATGAGAGAGTGGGAAGAGACTGCCTTTTTTTTTTCTTTTTCCATTTCTTTCTTTCTTTCTTTTGCTGTTTTGTTTTGTTTTTCAAGAAAGGGTTTCTTTGTGTATCTTGGGCTGTCCTAAAACTCACTCTGTAAATCAGGCCATCTTTGAATTCACAGAGATCTGTGTGTGTGCTGTGATTAAAGGCATGCACACACCACAGCCCGGCTGAGACTGCAATTTCTTGTTAGCTCTGGGTAAGTGACAATGGCTCTGTGTTGTGAATCTCTGTGAATCCAGACTATGTTATGTCCTTCAATGACATGAGTCTGAAGCATCAAGCACCCATCCCTATACTCCCTGAGGTCTCTGAAGTCACGGTGCATCCTTAAAGGCTTAGAAAGCTTTTCCCTGGTTCACCTTTGTGTGTGTGTGTGTGTGTGTGTGTGTGTGTGTGTGTGTTTTGCTCTATCTAGGAGAAGCACCATAGCAGTTGCATAGTGACTGAGAAATTTGATTTTTAGGAAATGATTTTTCATATCTGTGAGTGGTCTCTCCATAGCCACTCATCTTTTCTTAAACTTGAGTATAGGAATGAATGAATGAATGATCCCTCCCTCCCTCCCTCCCTCCCTCTCTCTTCATGGGAACGAGTATCTGGTCTTGCATTGAGGGCTCCCCAGTTCTCAGCATCTCCAGCCCAACCTGTCACAAGCTGATCACACATTTGCAAACTTGGGATATATTCTGCTGAATTTTTGGGATAATGAATTTCATCAACTATGGGACTAACTTTGTTCTGACAGGACACTCACAATCTCTCCTCATCACACCCACATAGTGTAACAACTTTGTGGTTCCTCCATAATGTGCTTATTTCTGTCAGGGAACTGAAAGCCAGCCAGCCAGCCAGCCAACACTATCTACAAAGCTACAGAGAAACCCTGTCGTGAAAAACCAAAAATAAATAAATAAATAGGCATGGATTTTTTTTAAAAAATCAAACGCAAACTAAGTAGAAATAACTACTTTCAGTATGCCATTCAAGAATTAGGGAACCCTTTATCCCAGCACGTGGGAGACACAGGCAGAAGGACATCTGTGAGTTAAAATCCAGACTCATCTACCAAGTGAGATCACAAGACTCGTGCACTGTCTTATAGGTCCTAAACTCCCATGGTCCAGTTTCTAGGGTTGGGGGCCTCTCTATAAAGCCTGGAAATTCACAGAGGTCCACCTGCCTCTGTCTCTTTGATGATAGAATAAAAGATGTGCACCACAATAACCAGGGTCAGTTTCTTGTAGATTTAGTTTAATTTCAAATTTTGTTTGTATCTCTTGGTCTGCACCAAGTGTGTCCCTGTGGGCGTGGGGGGCAGGGAAGTTGTCCTATTTTAGAACATTTTATTTTACTTTTATTTGAGACAGTCTTTCTGGTTGTGTAGAACTTATTTTAATTTCAAATTTTTAAAGAATTTTTTTATGATTTATTTAACTTTATTTTATGTGCAGTCGTGTGAAACTGGATTTACAATCACTTATGAGCTGCTGCCTTGTGGGGGTTACATCTCAGGAGCACAAGAACCCAAATCTGTGCTGTACTCCCTGTCACCAAAAGAGGTCACTAGATCCCCACCATGTGGTTTCTGGACATTCCAGAAATTCCATCTCTCCAGTTCTCATTCTTTCATTGTTCCTCCTGCATGCCTGCGTCTAGTGAGAGAGTGGGCAACTTTCCTCCCTGCTTCTCTGTGTCTGTGTCTGTCACATCCTGGATAGCCAGAGTGCCCGCCACCTCTGCCTGAGATAGATGTGGCTGGCAGCCCTGGGGCTGGGGGAAAGGGAGAGAGTGGGTTCCCTGGAGAGCCTTGGGCAGAGGCTCTGTGGATTCCCTGCCGGAGGCCTCACTGCCTCTGAGGAGCCCATGGGGGAGGGGGAAAGGGAAGGTCAACCAGAGAGTCCTGCCTGGCTTTTGCTTTGCTTTGTTCTTGTTTTTGTTTGTTTGTTTATTTTATTTTCAGGTACAGCTGTGACCAGGTCTGGATCCAGGACAGACTCAAAAGCTAGAGAGAAATCCTGTCTCAGAAAACAAAAATAAATAAATACATAAATAAACACATAAACAAATACATAAACTAATAAATGAATGGATAGATAGATAGATAGATAGCCAGACAGAGAGAGAGATGATAAAACACCTTCAAGATCAGGGAGACCAAGGCTGGCAGATCACTGTAAGTTTAAAGCTACCTTGTTCTGCAGATTGAGATTCAGGACAGGCAAAGTGACATAGAGAAACCCTGTTTTCAAAAAAAAGGTGGGGGCTGGAGAGATGGCTCTGCGGTTAAGAGTGCTGACTGCTCTTCCAGAGGACCCAGGTTCAATTCCTACCACCCACATGGCAGTCAACAGCTGTCTGTAACTCCAAGATCTGACACCCTCAGATAGACATACATGCAGGCAAAACACCAATGCCGACAAAATAAATTATTAGGAAAATAAATATATAAAAAAGGTTGTTTAGCCTTTAATCCCAGCATTAGGAGGCAGAGGCAGATGGCTCTCTGTGAGTCTGAGGCCAGTTTTGTCTACAAAGTGAGTCCCAGGGCATACGCATACAAGGGCACACAACGAAACCCTATGTTGAACAACCACAAATAAACAAACAAATAAAGAGATAATAACAATAAAAATATTTGAGAGTTCAAATAATTGACTTCATCCACAATAAAAGAATATAAAAATAAAAATATCAAACGCATTTGAACGCATCAGCACAGGAGACCGCTTCCTAAATAGAACCCCAGTAGCACAGACACTGAGAGAAACAATTAATAAGTGAGAGAGACCTCCTGAAACTGAAAAGCTTCTGTAAAGCAAAGAACATGGCCAACAAGACAAAATGACGGCCTTACAGAATGGAAAAAGATCTTCACTAACCCCACATCAGACAGAGGTCTGTCTGATCTCCAAAACATACAAAGAACACAAGACATTGGTCATCTCAAGAACAAATAATCTAATTCACAAAATGGAGTACAGACTTAAACAGAGAACTCTCAACCGAGGAATCTAAAATGGCTGAAAGACACTTAAGGAAATGTTCAACATGCTTAGTCATCAGAGAAATGCAAATCAAAACAAGTTTCTAGAAACAAGGAGACAGTTCATAATGTTTCTTTCTTCTTTTCTTCCTTCTTTTTTTTTAAATTTGGGATGGGGGCCTCTCTCCAAAACCTGGGAATTCACAGAGGTACACCTGTCTCTGTCTCTTGGATGATAGAATAAAAGATGTGCACCACAGTGACAATCCAACTAAGTTTTTAGTATCTCATTCTGTTAATTTCATGTACATTTAGTTTCATTTCAAATTTTGTTTGTATCTCTTGGTCTGCACCCAAGTGTGTCCTTGGTGGGGGGGGGCAGGGAAGGTGCCCTATTTCAGAACATTTTACTTAACTTTTATTTGAGACAGTCTTTCCAGTTGTGTAGAACTTAGTTTCATTTCAAATTTTTAATGACCAGGAAGGATGAAAGCATTCAAAAGGACTGGTTCCAAATCTGGCAGAGAGGCAGGTGGATCTCTGGGAGTTTGAGGCCAGCCTGGTCGACGAGAGCTAGTTCCAAAGACAGGCTCCAAAGCAACAGAGAAAAACCCTGCCTCGAAAATCAAAACAAAAACACAAACAAAAATAAAAAACATAAATTAAATCTGTGTGTGTGTGTGTGTGTGAGTGTGTGTGTGTGTGTGTGAGAGAGAGAGAGAAGAGAGAGAGAGAGAGAGAAATGATTAAACAGGAAATAAGAAAAAAACCAAAACCATAATGTCACCAAGATGACAGCCTGGTTTATATAGTGAGTTAAAGGTATTATACAGAGAAACCCTGTACCAAATAAATAATAAAAGAAGAAAACAGAAAAAAAACAAGGAAGGAAGAAAAGAAGGAAAAAAGGAAAGAAGGAAGAAAAACTGGTGTTTTCCTTTTTTTCTTTGTTTATCTCAGGTTATTTTTTTTTTTTTTTTATTGCTGCCGCAGCAGCAGTATATTTTGGGCAGCTGCCAAGCTGGGTAATGGTGGCAGCACATTTCTTTATTCTCAGTTCTCAGCCCTCAGAGATCAGGAGAGGCAGAGGCAGGCAGATCGCTGTGAGTTTGAGGCTACCTTGTTCTGCAGGCAAAGCGACGACAGACACAGAGAAACTAAAAGTGTGTTTAGTACAGGCCTTTTATTCCGGCACTAGGAGGCAGAGGTAGAGGCAGGGGCAGCTAGATCTCTGTGAGTCTGAGGCCAGCCTTGTCTACAAAGTGAGTTCCAGGGCAAACAAGCATACAAAGGGAATCCCTATGTAGAAAAACCACAAATAAACAAATAATAATAATGATGATGATGATGATAATCTAAGAGCTCAATTAATTGACTTCACCCACAATTCAAAAATTAAAAAATAAAACAAAGAGTGTGTCTGACCGATCAGTGAAAGGACTATGTGGGCCAAGGGGCTGCCACAATTATGGATTGGTGAGAGGGAGGAAAGGAGGGAGGCAGCAAGGGCAGTTCCCAGTCACCTAAATGCCTTTCAAAGACATTTCACCATGGCAACCACTCGCTTGCTTTCTTGGGGTTTCTTTTCTTCAGTAGTTGTGTTTGTACAACCTACCCCACACCCCACTTCTCATCCTAAATACAGAGTCTGAGAAAATTAAAGCAGCTGTGGAAAAATTCCCACTTGGATATCTTTTCCTGCCCAGTAAAACAAAAACGACTATAACAGGGCTGGAGAGATGGCTCAGAGGTTAAGAGCACTGACTGCTTTTCCAGAGGTCCTGAGTTCAATTCCCAGCAACCACATGGTGGCTTACAACCATCTATAATGAGACCTGGTGCCCCCTTCTGGCTTGCAGGCACACGTGGAAGGAATGCTATACACATAATATAATAAATAAATTTAAAAAAAAAAACGACTATAACAAAAATATGCATATCTAAAAAAAACAAAAAAATAAAAAAAATACATATCTAAGCAGACGAATCAAGTTGTAGCCTCACGCTTTATATTATTTATTTATTTATTTATTTATTTATTTATTTATTTATTGGGTTTTCAAGTCAAGTTTTCTCTGTAGCTTTGGTGCCTGTCCTGGAACTCCCAGAGATTTGCCTGCCTCTGCCTCCAGAGTGCTGGGATTAAAGGCGTGTGCCACCACTGCCCGCCTTAGACTCACCCTTTAATGGTTCAGCAAGGAGTTCTAGCTGTTAGGAAGGGCTGGTGACCTTGAACTTTACTAGTCTCTGAAATCTGCCTTCTCACTTTTACCAGGTGCCTTCAGGGACAGGAGTGGAGGCCAGGGCCTGTAGCTTTGGCTTGTACATTTACTTCAATTTTAATTTTTTTGTCTTGTTTTTCGAAACAGGGTTTCCCTGGGTAACAGTCCTAGCTGATCTGGAACTAGCTCTTGTAGACCAGGCTGGCTTCCAACTCCCAAGAAATTCACCTGCCTCTGCCCCCTGTGTGCTGGGAATAAAGGCATGTGCCACCACCACATTTATTTAAACCTCTCTCTCGGTGTGCCTGTGTATGTGGGGGAGACAGGGAAGGTGTCATATTTCCAAACATTTTCATAACTGCACTTAGCACTGCACTCTTTTACATTTTATTTTACTTTTAGTTGAGACAGTGTTTCCAGTTGTGTAGTTTAATTTCAATTTCTTAAAGAATTTTTTTTTATGATTTATTTAACCATGCAGGTGCTGGGAATTGAACCCAATTTCTCAGGAAGAGCCAAGAAACTAGCTCTCCAGGCTCTTAATTTAAAAGTTTATTTATGTGTCTCTGGGTGTGCCTGTGCCTGTGATTGTGTTTGGTGTGTGTGTGGGGGGGTATATTTTGACCTCACCAGATGAAGGCATTCAAGAGCACTGGCTCCATATCTGGCAGAGGCAGGATCTCTGGGAGTTTTAGGCCAGCGTGGTCTACAAAAAGGAGCTAGTTCCAAGAACAGTCTCCAAATCAGCAGAGAAACCCTGTCTCATAAAGCAAAACACAAAACCAAACAAGAAATAAATAAATTGAGAGAGAGAGAGAAAGCGAGAGAGAGAGAGAGAGAGAGAGAGAGAGAAGAAATGTTGATTTACAGATAGGAAATAAGAATAAAAAGAGAACGTTACCAACAAGACAGCCTGGACTATAAACTGAGTTCCAGGACAGCTAGGGCTGTTACACAGAGAAATCGTGCCTCAAAAAATACTAAAAGAAGAGAAAAAAAAAAAAGCAAGCAAGCAAGAAAATGCAGGGTTTTTTTCCCCTTTTTTGTCTTTGTTAATTCCAGGCCATTCATTTTAATTTTACTTTTTCTTTTAAGATTATATTTTCAGGGGCTGTAGAGATGGCTCAGAGGTTAAGAGCACTGACTGTTCTTCCAAAGGTCCTGAGTTCAATTCCTAGCAACAATATGGTGGCTCACAACCATCTGTAATGTGGTCTTCTGGCCTGCAGTCATGCATGGAAGGAGTGCTGTATACATAATAAATAATTAATTTAAAAAAAAGATTGTATTTGCAGCATAAGTGTTCAGAAAGAAGAAGTCCTGGGCCATGTAGTAAAATAGTTTGTCTGAAACACAAATAAAAAGACAGGTCCTGTCTCAAAAACCAAAAAAAAAAAAAAAAAAAACAAATTAAAATGTGAAATAAAACCAAGAAGGGGCTTTTTGTTTTGTTTTGTTTTCTATGAAACCTGAAAATGGCTGAATTCAACAATTATCCAACTTCAGCAAGAAGGTACTGTTTCCCAGCTTCAACCAGAAAACAGCAAATATGCACATCTAGGCCCTGTCAACAGAAGAGAGCACTAGATTTCCACCATGTGGTTTCTGGAAAGTCCAGAAATTCCATCTCTCCATTTCTGATTCTTTCAATCACTGCAGGCAGGCCTGCATTTAGTGAGAGAGTGGACACCACTCCTCGTTCCTTCCTGTTTCTCACGTGTTCATGTCTCACATGTTCATGTCATAAACACGCGCACATGTGTTTATGGGGTGGCTTTTGAACTAACCAAGATGACTGGTTCCATATCTGGCAGAGAGGCAGTTGGATCTCTGGGAGTTTGAGGACAGCCTGGTCGACAAGAGCTAGTTCTAAGACAACAGAGAAACCATGCCTTGAAAATCAAAACCAAAACACAAACAAAAATAAATAAATAAATAAATACATACATACATAAAATAAAACATGAATTAAATGAGAAAGAGAGAGGGAGAAGAAATGTCAATTTGTCAATTTTCAGACCAGAAATAAGAAAAAACAAAACCATAATGTCACCAAGATGACAGCCTGGTTTATATAGTGAGTTAAAGGTATTATACAGAGAAACCAAAAATAAAAAATAATAAAAGAAGAAAACAGGAAGGAAGGAAGGAAGGAAGGAAGGAAAAATAGGTGCTTTCCTTTTTTTCTTTGTTTATCTCAGGTTATTTATTTTTATTTAATTTTTTTCTAAAATTGCAGCAGCAGCAGTATATTTTGGGCAGCTGACTACTATCATGGAAGCGTTCAGAAAGAAGTCCTGGGCCATGTAGTGAGATAGATTGTCTGGAGCATAAATAAAAAGCCAATTCCTGTCTCAAAAAAAGAAAAAAAAATCAAGTTAAAATGTGAAATAATAAAATAAATAAGGGTGGTTTTTTTTTGTTTCTTGTTTTTTTTTTGTTTGTTTTTTGTTTTTTTGTTTTTTTTTTTTTTGCAATGAGTGAATTCAAGTCAACAACTTTCAGTTTCCCAACTCCAACAGGAAAGGCTGCAGATATCCATATCAAAGAGGTCCAGTGGAGCTGTAGCCACACCCTTTAATGCTTGTGTCCCAAGGACACAGAGTTTAGGAAAGAAATGATCTTGATCTTTTTTTCAGGAGATCTGAAAACTCAAAACAGCAACCAAACACACACCAAGTAGGAAGAAATGACAGAGAGGCAGGGGGAGTTCAAGGCCAGCCTCACCTACCAAGGACATTTCAGGACTGTTCCCTAGATAAACCCTGTCTCATAAAACCAACCAAACACACACACACAAAACCCAGAAGAATAAGGAAAGTGTTCCTGAAACACCACAAACCAGCTAGATTGCACTTAATAGCAATCAAAAGTGGGTGAAATATAAAATGGAGAGAAATTCTTTGATGAAATCCAACCCTCTTTCTTGGTCAAAGCTGTACAGCCAATAGAACTAGAGGGAGGGAACATGTGTCCATCTCTCAATAAAAAAAGAAAAAAGGCTAGAATCTCACTGTGAACGTAAAAGATGAAAATCTTACAGCTGACACCATCCAGTCTCAAGTTAGAAAAACTTGAAACGATGCAACAGGAGACAGACAGTTTCCCAATGAACTCTTGCTATTCTCCAGGGGAAGTTTTGTTCCTGAGGGTTTTTTTTTTTTTTTTTTTGATTTTTCGAGACAGGGTTTCTCTGTAGCTTTGGAGCCTGTCCTGGCACTAGCTCTTCTAGACCAGGCTGGCCTCGAACTCACAGAGATCCACCTGCCTCTGCCTCCCAAGTGTTGGGATAAAGGCATGCGCCACCACCGCCCGGCTCTGAGGGTTTTTGGAACAACTAAAATCCCTCTTATCTTTTTGTTTTGTTTTGTTTTCCATGCCCCCTCAGAGGACACCTGGATGTTTTTTAAGGATTTGGTTTTATTTTATTTAAGTATTTTGTTCCTCAGACATAACTCTGAAAACACTAATACGTAATAGCCAGTTTCTATTCAGTTCAGTTCAGATTTTTACCAAAACCTCCTGTCTGGCATGTCTCTGTCTTTGTTGAGTTCCTGTACTTACAGAAGCCAAGAGATAGCTGGCAGCCATCCATAGAAAATGCCCTCTCCCTTTGAACACGGCCCTCCTTTGGTCTGAGTTTCTCACACAGCTCTGATGATGCAGGAGGATGCCAAGGGCCCAGTTGGTGCCTCAGCCCGATGCCTGCATCTGTGCCTTGGCAGCAGCTATTCATGTCTTGCCACTCAGAGTCAAATTCCCTTAAGTTTAGCCTTCCCTAAGTGCTTGTTCACTTCAGAGGACTCAACCCTCATCTTCCGTGTCCTAATTTCTCATATTACTGATTTACTGAGTATGAATCAGTAATATGAGATGTTCCGGAGAGGAAGGAAGGGACATTCATGAAAAAAGTGAGTGTTCAACTAACTAACTCCCCATGGGAGAAGGAAGTAGTGAAAAGATTTTAATGAAGCAGAGAGAAATTTCTGATTTTGGAATGAGGAAATCCTGAATGGCTCCCTCTGTGTCGCAGGAGAGACTCCTGGAAAGGAAACCTCAGGTTCCGGTCAGTCGGTCGGTTGGTCAGTTCGGGGAGAAATATTAGCAAGGAGGTAAAGGCCGTGCCTCACGACATCAGCAGTCCCTTCTCTGGAAATTCTACGGTATCCCGGAGAGCTCTCGGAATTTTGTGATGTCACTCGTGTCCTAGAAATGCCAAGTGCCCTCAAGATACACTCTCTCGGTGCCTATAAGACTCAGTTCTAGACATGTTGTCTAGAGAATGGAGATCATGGAGAGGCCAGAGGGAGGAAGAAGAAAGCTGACCTCAGATCTCAGAGGAAAACACGGAGAAATAATTAGTGGTCCTGGGGAAGACGAAGTGAGTTCACCACTAGCAGGGACTAGAGAGATTTCTGGATGTGATGGCTTTGAGACTTCCAGGGCTAGGGCTCAGGAACTGGGAGGTTTCTGGAATGAAATAGGTCTGTCTTGTTTCTCTGAGTTCCTAAAGGGCCAACCCACATCAAAGATTCACGATAGTTGATTTGACAAAGTCGGGAATTGACAAGGAGTGCGGAAGGAGTCAGTGAGATTTCAATACCAGCACTGCACATCACCCCCCCCCCCCCCCCCCGGTCCGTTTCGTTGTGTAGCAATAATAATAGAGAAAGGGGAGTAGCGCTCTGCCAAAGCCCGTATTTTTTTTTAAATATTTATTTATTTATTTATTAAGTATACAATATTCTGTCTGTGTGTATGTCTGCAGGCCAGAAGAGGGCACCAGACCTCTTTACAGATGGTTGTGAGCCACCATGTGGTTGCCGGGAATTGAACTCAGGACCTTTGGAAGAGCAGGCAATGCTCTTAACCACTGAGCCATCTCTCCAGCCCCCCGTATTTTTTTTTTAATAGTCCAGGTGTGTTATTTCTTTTTGTACATCAGGCCATGAATTCGTAGGGAATGGGCTCCAGCAGCTCAGGCTCCTTCCTGTTAGTCATCGCGAAGTGTGCTTCTCTGGGTTCGCTTGAGCTGAACCCAGGTGCCCTTCTCTTTGTCTTCCTTTTCCTTCTGGTTGTTCTCCTTCACCCGCTTCAGAAAGCTGTCTCTGCTCTTCGAGTGCTTGATGTGTTCAATCCGCACATCAATTCTCTTGGCAAGAATCTTGCCCTTAACTGGCTTGTTTACAATGATGCCCACAGCATGCTGGGTGACATTGTAGACTCTTCCGGTTTTGCCGTGGTAACATTTATGGGGCATTCCTTTTTGAACAGTGCCCATTCCCTTGATGTCTATAATATCGCCCTTCTTGTAGATTCGTGGCCAAAGGAACAACTCCATGTTTCCTAAAGGGCCTAGAGAACATATAGCGAGTGCCCCTCCTCTTTCCCTTTGTGTTTGTCATTTTGGCGAGTTACTGAAAGATGGCTACCGCGGCCGAAAGGCCCAAAGCCCATATTTTACCATGCCTTATATCACAGCCATTAGCAGGGTTGAGGCATCAAGTGCTGCAGTCAGTCTGACTCCTGTGGTCCCCTAAGGTTTCTAGCTTCCCAGTTATGAATGACACCCTGGTCTCCAGTTCAGCTTGAGAGCTCTTTAAGAGCCAATGGATGAGAGAGTGGGAAGAGACTGCCTTTTTTTTTTCTTTTTCCATTTCTTTCTTTCTTTCTTTTGCTGTTTTGTTTTGTTTTTCAAGAAAGGGTTTCTTTGTGTATCTTGGGCTGTCCTAAAACTCACTCTGTAAATCAGGCCATCTTTGAATTCACAGAGATCTGTGTGTGTGCTGTGATTAAAGGCATGCACACACCACAGCCCGGCTGAGACTGCAATTTCTTGTTAGCTCTGGGTAAGTGACAATGGCTCTGTGTTGTGAATCTCTGTGAATCCAGACTATGTTATGTCCTTCAATGACATGAGTCTGAAGCATCAAGCACCCATCCCTATACTCCCTGAGGTCTCTGAAGTCACGGTGCATCCTTAAAGGCTTAGAAAGCTTTTCCCTGGTTCACCTTTGTGTGTGTGTGTGTGTGTGTGTGTGTGTGTGTGTGTGTTTTGCTCTATCTAGGAGAAGCACCATAGCAGTTGCATAGTGACTGAGAAATTTGATTTTTAGGAAATGATTTTTCATATCTGTGAGTGGTCTCTCCATAGCCACTCATCTTTTCTTAAACTTGAGTATAGGAATGAATGAATGAATGATCCCTCCCTCCCTCCCTCCCTCCCTCCCTCTCTCTTCATGGGAACGAGTATCTGGTCTTGCATTGAGGGCTCCCCAGTTCTCAGCATCTCCAGCCCAACCTGTCACAAGCTGATCACACATTTGCAAACTTGGGATATATTCTGCTGAATTTTTGGGATAATGAATTTCATCAACTATGGGACTAACTTTGTTCTGACAGGACACTCACAATCTCTCCTCATCACACCCACATAGTGTAACAACTTTGTGGTTCCTCCATAATGTGCTTATTTCTGTCAGGGAACTGAAAGCCAGCCAGCCAGCCAGCCAACACTATCTACAAAGCTACAGAGAAACCCTGTCGTGAAAAACCAAAAATAAATAAATAAATAGGCATGGATTTTTTTTAAAAAATCAAACGCAAACTAAGTAGAAATAACTACTTTCAGTATGCCATTCAAGAATTAGGGAACCCTTTATCCCAGCACGTGGGAGACACAGGCAGAAGGACATCTGTGAGTTAAAATCCAGACTCATCTACCAAGTGAGATCACAAGACTCGTGCACTGTCTTATAGGTCCTAAACTCCCATGGTCCAGTTTCTAGGGTTGGGGGCCTCTCTATAAAGCCTGGAAATTCACAGAGGTCCACCTGCCTCTGTCTCTTTGATGATAGAATAAAAGATGTGCACCACAATAACCAGGGTCAGTTTCTTGTAGATTTAGTTTAATTTCAAATTTTGTTTGTATCTCTTGGTCTGCACCAAGTGTGTCCCTGTGGGCGTGGGGGGCAGGGAAGTTGTCCTATTTTAGAACATTTTATTTTACTTTTATTTGAGACAGTCTTTCTGGTTGTGTAGAACTTATTTTTAATTTCAAATTTTTTAAAGAATTTTTTTTATGATTTATTTAACTTTATTTTATGTGGCAGTCGTGTGAAACTGGATTTACAATCACTTATGAGCTGCTGCCTTGTGGGGGTTACATCTCAGGAGCACAAGAACCCAAATCTGTGCTGTACTCCCTGTCACCAAAAGAGGTCACTAGATCCCCACCATGTGGTTTCTGGACATTCCAGAAATTCCCATCTCTCCAGTTCTCATTCTTTCATTGTTCCTCCTGCATGCCTGCGTCTAGTGAGAGAGTGGGCAACTTTCCTCCCTGCTTCTCTGTGTCTGTGTCTGTCACATCCTGGATAGCCAGAGTGCCCGCCACCTCTGCCTGAGATAGATGTGGCTGGCAGCCCTGGGGGCTGGGGGAAAGGGAGAGAGTGGGTTCCCTGGAGAGCCTTGGGCAGAGGCTCTGTGGATTCCCTGCCGGAGGCCTCACTGCCTCTGAGGAGCCCATGGGGGAGGGGGGAAAGGGAAGGTCAACCAGAGAGTCCTGCCTGGCTTTTTGCTTTGCTTTGTTCTTGTTTTTGTTTGTTTGTTTATTTTATTTTCAGGTACAGCTGTGACCAGGTCTGGATCCAGGACAGACTCAAAAGCTAGAGAGAAATCCTGTCTCAGAAAACAAAAATAAATAAATACATAAATAAACACATAAACAAATACATAAACTAATAAATGAATGGATAGATAGATAGATAGATAGCCAGACAGAGAGAGAGATGATAAAACACCTTCAAGATCAGGGAGACCAAGGCTGGCAGATCACTGTAAGTTTAAAGCTACCTTGTTCTGCAGATTGAGATTCAGGACAGGCAAAGTGACATAGAGAAACACCTGTTTTCAAAAAAAAAGGTGGGGGCTGGAGAGATGGGCTCTGCGGTTAAGAGTGCTGACTGCTCTTCCAGAGGACCCAGGTTCAATTCCTACCACCCACATGGCAGTCAACAGCTGTCTGTAACTCCAAGATCTGACACCCTCAGATAGACATACATGCAGGCAAAACACCAATGCCGACAAAATAAATTATTAGGAAAATAAATATATAAAAAAGGTTGTTTAGCCTTTAATCCCAGCATTAGGAGGCAGAGGCAGATGGCTCTCTGTGAGTCTGAGGCCAGTTTTGTCTACAAAGTGAGTCCCAGGGGCATACGCATACAAGGGGCACACAACGAAACCCTATGTTGAACAACCACAAATAAACAAACAAATAAAGAGATAATAACAATAAAAATATTTGAGAGTTCAAATAATTGACTTCATCCACAATAAAAGAATATAAAAATAAAAATATCAAACGCTATTTGAACGCATCAGCACAGGAGACCGCTTCCTAAATAGAACCCCAGTAGCACAGACACTGAGAGAAACAATTAATAAGTGAGAGAGACCTCCTGAAACTGAAAAGCTTCTGTAAAGCAAAGAACATGGCCAACAAGACAAAATGACGGCCTTACAGAATGGAAAAAGATCTTCACTAACCCCACATCAGACAGAGGTCTGTCTGATCTCCAAAACATACAAAGAACACAAGACATTGGTCATCTCAAGAACAAATAATCTAATTCACAAAATGGAGTACAGACTTAAACAGAGAACTCTCAACCGAGGAATCTAAAATGGCTGAAAGACACTTAAGGAAATGTTCAACATGCTTAGTCATCAGAGAAATGCAAATCAAAACAAGTTTCTAGAAACAAGGAGGACAGTTCATAATGTTTCTTTCTTCTTTTCTTCCTTCTTTTTTTTTAAATTTGGGATGGGGGGCCTCTCTCCAAAAACCTGGGGAATTCACAGAGGTACACCTGTCTCTGTCTCTTGGATGATAGAATAAAAGATGTGCACCACAGTGACAATCCAACTAAGTTTTTAGTATCTCATTCTGTTAATTTCATGTACATTTAGTTTCATTTCAAATTTTGTTTGTATCTCTTGGTCTGCACCCAAGTGTGTCCTTGGTGGGGGGGGGGGCAGGGAAGGTGCCCTATTTCAGAACATTTTACTTAACTTTTATTTGAGACAGTCTTTCCAGTTGTGTAGAACTTAGTTTCATTTCAAATTTTTAATGACCAGGAAGGATGAAAGCATTCAAAAGGACTGGTTCCAAATCTGGCAGAGAGGCAGGTGGATCTCTGGGAGTTTGAGGCCAGCCTGGTCGACGAGAGCTAGTTCCAAAGACAGGCTCCAAAGCAACAGAGAAAAACCCTGCCTCGAAAAT